>NW_028261381.1:121427782-121492782 GCF_051295495.1 Thamnophis sirtalis
TAGAGAATATATTTGGGGTATCTTTCCCTCCCACATATATTCAATCCTCTCTTTTTTTCACGTATCAGCTCTTGTTTAAAAATGCAGGAAATATATTTTTCACATAGTAACACATTTTGAATTAAAGCAAAAGCTGACAACTATTTCTTTTCCCATTAAGGAAAAAAGCAGTTTTAGAAGCAGACTTGGTGAACGAATGGTTTTTGAGACAGGAAGAGGAAAAGGTGGCGTGCTACTTGACATTGTTTGCTACATTTCAAAAATCTAGGTAGCTTGATTTGTCCCACCCACCCATCCCCAATATATTTGTGCATCATGAGAAGGATTTTACTAAATCTCCAACATACATTAAACATGGGTACCAATAAACTGAAACAAACTGTTCACAATGCCATACTTGTTTTCCATACAAACCTCCGCACTGCCATTGCAGCCACCCACGTACTGCCTGTTTGACAATTCACTTATGCAGCAAGCATTTTGATGAATCCAAATTAAGCTTTTTTCCTCCTGACATACAGCATAGCTACATATTCTTGGATATGAGTTGTACAGCCTTTAGATGAGTGACACTCTTTGGTTCAATAGCTGCAGGATTCTTCTAACATTTTCCACCCAAAATTGAACCATCTGATCTGGTATTATCCTTTAAAACAAATATTAAGAGCAAGCATTCAGCAAATCCAGCTAGCGTATGAAAAATAAATAATAAAGTTGACAAATCCTTAGTAAACAAATTAGTTTGTAGGCACATTGTGGGCAATCTCTACAGAATCTTGTTGACTACCTATGAAGGTATATAATTTAATGCTTCTAGATAATTCAGGGGTAAAATACAAATCAATGACACTGCAGTATAAATAATAAATAATACTCCTCTTGAACTGCTGGGTTTATAATTATGTGTAAATGTGAAACTGAAATAAAAAATACGAACAATGAACAGAGACAAAGAACATGTTGAGATTTAATACAGTTTTAGGGAACTGGAGGAAGGGGGAAGACAAGGTTATGAAAACTGAAGCAAAACTGGGCCAGTGCAAGCCAATGGAAGTTGAATAAAACTCATTTCATTCAGGCATGTTTTCCCTCTGTGAATGTTGATTTTTGAGAAAGTCATATTATGTCTGATTAAATTTGGTTCTGATATGTCGAGAACCGAAAAGCCGAGGTGGCTCAGTGGTTAGGGTGCAGTACTGCAGGCCACTTCAGCTGACTGTGAACTGCAATTCAGCGGTTCTAATCTCACCGGCTCAAGGTTGACTCAGCCTTCCATCCTTCCGAGGTGGGTGAAATGAGGACCCAGACTGTGGGGGCAATATGCTGACTCTGTAAACCGCTGAGAGAGGGCTAAAAGCCCTATGAAGCAGTATATAAGTCTAACTGCTATTGCTATTGCTATTGCTATATGTCAAATGAGAAATAGTTTGCCTCAAGAAATTACAAAGGCAAAATTAATCACTTTTATTAGCCCACTAGCCCTGAAATTATGATCCAAAAATGAAGAAACCTTGGGGCAGACCCACAGGAAAAAAAGTCTAACTAATTAAGTCCAGTCGATTTTAAAAAGCATCCTCAAAGAAGAGCTATATCTGCTTCCAATACTACTTAAATTATTTATAGCATCAATAATGGGGGAGGGGTCTTCCCATTGCTGCAAAGAGATGGAGTCATTAGGGGCAGATTTTGAAGGACACAATTCTGCAGGATCAAACAGGAAAATGCATCATGTAAATGGACCTCATGTAATTAAGGATTCTACCCACATTTCTTTGAAAAAAAGTAACTGAATAAATTCTAGCTGAGTTTATTAATGCTGTAGACTAAATACTTTATACAATAAATATGTATGCATCAAACCTGAATCATTCTAAAGGATTGGTATAATTTTCCATCACACAAAGGACAATATACAAATCCTTTTTAAAGACAGCACTTAGTCTTAAAAAGGGGGAATGTTTATTTTTCTTCCTTCTTCATGTAAATGTATTGAAGATTTGATTACTCACAGTGGCTTAAATGGAACTCATTGCACATTTACAATGTTCAGAGTAAATAGCAGAGTTTTGCATTCTTGGAAACATTGGTTGTCGTTGTGACACATATATGCATATATATATACTGTATATATCATATTTCCATTAATTTGAAAAAATAATCACTTGGGATGAAGCTGAAGTATTTTAAGAGTGCAGATTAAGGGAAAACAAAGACTATTTTCAGTTTCAAGTGATGTTTGAATTAGTTTGTTTTCATTGTTAGCAGGGATGGTACTTAAGTCTGCCTTTGGGACTACATGGCTGATGCCACCCTTCACTTAGAATATTTGTGTTGCCCAATATATTTGAAAAGCAGAGCCTACGGCAGAGATTTTCTAGCTTTCATCACATTGGAGCACATAGTGCAAGTTATTGATGCTCAAATTGCTGAGATTTCCTAAGAAGACTGCTTGGTTTTTGGCTCTGTTGTCACTGAAGAGCTTAAAGCTCTATTTATTTGTTTTGGTTCTGAATGGCTTTTAATGGATTAAACTTTAGAGCTTTCTCCAATGCTTCAACTGTTGATTAAAGGATTTTGGCAGGGAGGAAGACTGTCACTTAGAATCCTAACAAAAAAAAATAATCCATGCATACCCAGTGATAAATTGGACTGACTACAATCATTGTGCCTACTTCCATATTGCATTTCTAACAGGATCTCCTTTGGACTACATGTTCATTATTTTGTTTGATTTCACCTTGAGTCAAAGAGCTAAGGCAAGTGGCCATTGGTTCTATACATTTAAAGGACTATAATATATTCCACTCCAATCTAATCCATTTTGTTATGTATTGAATATATATGGTTGTTTTAAGTCCTGCTAAAGTGAATAACCTTTAGATGACCCTAACTGTTAACAGCAAATGTTTTGGAGAGAAATTTAGAATATTCATATTTGGGCAGGTTTCTTCAAGGGTTGTGATTGGTTAAGATCCTGTGGACCCAACAGGCAAACAGGGATTTGCCTGTTGTACCACAGTTCCAGTTTTGAATCAATAAATGCAGTTGTAGCTATGCTGGTCTATTCGAGCCAAGGTGGCGCAGTGGTTAAATGCAGCACTGCAGGCTACTGCTAGATCAGCAGGTCAGCGGTTCAAATCTCACCGGCTCAGGGTTGACTCAGCCTTCCATCCTTCCGAGGTGGGTAAAATGAGGACCCAGATTGTTGGGGGCAATATGCTGACTCTCTGTAAACCGCTTAGAGAGGCCTGAAAGGCCTATGAAGCGGTATATAAGTCTACTGCTATTCTTGCCTACTGAAACCCACTACACAATACATTTATTTCTGCATTATTTAACTGACCTTAGCAAATCTAAAAACGGCTAAGCAGTATTGAATCTGTTTGCTACTTGGGTAGGAGACCAACAGGAAATGTCAGGATGTAGATTATTTGAGGGAATGAAACAACCTCAACAGTATACAATGGTAAATCTGCTTTTTATTATTACCCAAAAAAACAACAATCCCAAAATGAATATAGCCATGGAATCATGGAATCAAATGTGATTCAAGAGAGATTTTATTAATGCAAGTCTATGCCACTGAATTCCATGGAAGAATTCCAGTTAAACCAGACTTTGTTGCTCCAGGCTTTCAAGCCTTTTTTTTTTTTTGAATAGTGGGATGTCTCTAGTCTTGATAGGAAATGTGGGACAGTGAAGATCTACATACTAATATAGCTTCACTGGTTTGTTTTTTAGTATGTAGACACAAGTAGGGTAAGCCTCCACTCACACAAGGCTTTTTTTTAATGTTGGAGCCACCTTGAAAACCATTTGGTTTAGTTAGGATTGGACAACCATTTGTTCAAAATAATATAAGGTTTCCTGCTTCAGCAGGGAGGGTTGAACTAGAAGATCTCCAAGGTCCCTTCCAACTCTGTTATTCTGTTAAATCAAATAGAAATAGAATTAGATACTCTTTCTATCAAAGAGGGCAGGGAGATCTTTAACAGAGTGCTTCCTTTTCACAAAAAATTAAGCAATGTTTGAAAGTTTCCACTCCCAAGCAATGTAGTCCCATAGTCAGAAAAATCTACACATGCTCAGAAGCCTCTTCTAGGTTTAAGGATGCGGTGCAATCCAAAAGGACTTATCGAGCTGAACTATTGACTCTTCAGCTTTGTTAAAATAAATGGGATGACTTGTTCACTTTGACATTGCCGTGTCCCCATATTATAAACAAAAACTCCTAGCCACATCAAGACAAACTGAAGAACTGAGACATCAACATATGCTCAAGCATCTGGCCCAGAAATAGCAAAATAGAAACATTATTGGTTCAAAATGCTTTGATTCTCTATATATAGACAACTTCTTTAAAGAGGTTTCATAAGAGACAGTAAAGATAGGAGACAGAAAATTCTGCTTAAGATAAGGTTAGCAAATTTCCAGGAAGAAAGGCATCTTCTCCTTTTTGCCCCCATGTCCTCTATCCAGCAGACAGAGCTATAAAAGCAAGTATTCCTTTCTTTGAGAATCTAACAAGATATTTTTTATTTCTTCCCAAGCAACTTTCTCCATGGGGCAACATTTCTCTAATAAGTGCTAAGTTAATAAGCTCAGCCCTTTGACCTTAATTAGTTGATTAGTCTCCTCCAGGTGGCTTGTGACACCACCCGAAATTGACAAGACCTTAATCAGTTACATGTTGAACATTTTTCCATCCAGTCTGGCTCTGTCACATTCCTACCATTGAAAACCAGTCTTCCTAATGTTGGAAAAAGTAATTTAATATATATGTAGGCCTAAGTACATTTATTTGTTGTTGTTTTTTTGCAGTCTTGTTGCAGAAGTCAAGAATGTAAAACAATTAGTATTTCCTCCCCCTCCCACTTGTCCTCTTTTCCAATTGTCCACATCTTCTTTTGCCTATTCAGATAGCTGGTAACCCTAGCCAACCATAGCCAATTACCACTATTACATCTATAGAAAATAGTAGGCCTCGTTGGATTTAATCAATAAAGAAGAGCAAGAATCAAACACAACTTCACAGTCAACAATGCTAAAAATCTTGTTTGTATTCTCATGATAGACAACTGGAAACAGTACATTATAACATGACTACCAGATATCAATAGTGGTGGGTAAAATATTTTGAATTTGAAACATTTCAATTGTGGAATAATCCATTTCAGTTTGAAGGAGCTTGAAACAGTTGTTCTGTTAGTCTTGAAAAATGTTCCAGGTCTATCAGAGATGTCCAAGATGCCATTTCAAACTAGGAAGACTTCCTGAAGGTTCAAAGCAATATGGAAAGACATCCAATAGATGTAAACATTATTTTTCACCCAAAATTAATCATTTCAAGCTTGAAACACTTCCAACAAAACCTTTTGTATATAGTTTTTATTAAGAATTTTATTACAATACAATACAATTATAACAAATTAAATTTATCAAAAAGAACAGAAAAGAAAGAATAAAAAGAAAAAGTAACAATATAATACAGAAAAAGAAAATAAATATATAAAGAAGTTTAACTTCCCTTACTAAAGTATAAACAAGTTTAGTAACTCTTCACTCTCTCTAAGGCTTTAAACAGATTATTCTTCATTTCATATCCCATTCCTTATATAAAAAACAAATTTATAAAACATTAGTTTTTTGATCCTTGTATCAATAAAATGTTCATGAAGCTTATCAGAACTGTACAAAAAGAAAAAAGTCTTATTTTAATCTTGATCAAATAAACCAACTTTATATTTCTTCCTCAATTTGAAACATCTTATGCAATGCTACCAAATGTGCATACTGAAGAATTGCAATTTTATGCAATCCAAATAAGACTGCACATCATTTTATGTGCAAATATGTAATAAAATGAAATTTTGACAGTTTTGCTTTTCTTCAGCTTTTTCTCCACTCTAATGCAAAAGATTGTTACTACTTTGAAAAGCTGCATCAGAAACTCTGCACATAAAAGGCAGAAAATAAATATACTACATGATCACAATTAATGCTATAACTTATCTAATTTCTTGATTGCATCTACCAGAAATCTAAGCCCTGTAATTTCATCATTCTCAAGTTTTTAGAAAACCAAGGAAGAGACCCACAAAGAGGAATTGCTTAAGAAAATTGTACTAAATACTTAATGTCCTGAAAGTCTCTGCAAATTGTGCATACTTCTGAATTGATGAGAAGTGGGCCCAGCTGGAGTAGACTTGTTGAGAATGTTTGGCAGTGTTTCTGCATTCTAGCCAAAACAGCCAGAACAATGTTCTTTGCTATTTTCATAAATATTGTGGGTGACTAAATCTGAAGCCTAATCTATTTTATCTTGTTTATAATGTGAACATTTTGATTAACCAAGTCCATGACAATAACAATAGCATTTAGACTTATATACCACGTCATAGTGCTTTACAGCCCTGTCTAAGCAGTTTACAGAGTCAGCATATTGCCCCCAACAAGCTGGGTCCTCATTTTACCAACCTCAGACAGATGGAAGGCTTGAGCCTGGTGAGATTCGAACTGCCAAATTGCAGGCATCTGGCAATCAGCAAAAGTAGCCTGCATTCTAACCATGGCCAGCACGACAAGCTGTACAGGTTAATGAGTCTTATCAGAGACAAGATTGCATCTGGGAATATAAAATGTGTATATAGATTTTTACAAAAAAGTATAAAGCATCAGTAGATAAAATCTAGGTTATTATGGGTTTCTATGAAAGTGATAATCCATACGAAAATGCATCTTAATCCACACGATTAAGTGAATGGTGATAATGTAAAAACAAAGATGAGTTTTAGAGTAGATTATACCACAGTTTGAATTAATGTAATCTAAGGAAAGATATTATGAATGGATTGAGACAGAGAGAGCAAAAAATTAGTGAGTCATTCAGAGACCCCAAAATGTATGAGTGTTTGGTGAATAACTGATTCAACAGTCTGTTTGTTCTGAAAACATGGTTTAAGCATACATATATTGCTATGTAAATATCGTAAATTAATTAGTATAAAAGCATGATTTATTTCAAAAAGAATGATGAAAGCTTGACATGAATTTATATGACCACCCACTTGCCATGTGACTAAGGGCAGCTAACAAAATAAAATAAAATAAAAACAACACATAAACAACCAAAAATTAAGGGTGCCATTATTTCTTCCTAACATTAAAAAAAAAAGATAAAGTGAATGCAGAAACTTCAGGGATGATTTAATTTGCTCAGTGTGCCTGGAAAAATGTTTGGCAGAATTCTGATGAAAGGGTGCAATAGGTGGCAATGAGCAAAATTTAAGAAATGTGGTACAGCATCATGCTGGGAGCAATGTGTGCAGACCATATTTTTCCTCTTAAGCAAGTCCCTGAGTAATATACAAATTATGAGAAAGTGTATTGTTTGCCAGTTGATTTTAGAAAAAAGCATATGATAAACTGAATTGCTTGAATTATGGAACATTTTGCACAATACTGATTCTTGGTTGTTGAAAGTAATAGAAATAATATATGATGGAAGGAAAGCATGCAAAAGAATAAGCTGAACACTTAGTGAACAATTCAAATTTAAGCAGGGAATAAGGTAAATTTGTGGGATGTCCTAATTATAGCTTAATTTATTTTGGGGTAAATTTATGTTTGTGTTGATGCAAGAAGTACACTGACTGAAGATTGGAATGTGTGTATACTTTATTATAGATAGAAAGCTAGATTGCTGGCAGACAACTTGAATTATTTGAAGCAAATATTAGACATGCTGCAGTGGAAAGAGTATATTTCTAAAAATCAATATTTCAAAAAAGACAAGGTAGTTATATTTGACAGGAAGAATGAAGCAAACAATTGCAAGTGATACATAAATGTTGAAAAATTAGAACAGGCAGACAAATGTGTGTACCCTTACTGAAGATGGAGAAATGTTGGAAATATTTTAAGATGCAGAAATGATAGTTGAAAAGTAGGATATAGGAATTAATGTTTGAAAGAGGCAAAAACTGAGTAGAAGAGCATTACATGGAAATTAATGTTTAGTTGAAAGCAGTGGGGATGAGTTAGTTAAGAATGGTTGTAAAATAGGAAGATTTGGACACAAAAATGAATGAATGAATGAATGAATGAATGAATGAATGAATGAATGAATGAATACTGAATGAATATGAAGTGAATGTGTAAAATAGTACTACATTAGAAATACGTTGCATTAAGTGAAATATTCAAAAGATGACACAGAGTTAGCTTCCAATGTTTTGACATGAGTCAAAAATCAAATGACCTGTGTGGGTATTTCTCATGTCCCCTTACTTGGCCCTAAACTTCAAACTCCACTTCTTCTAATTTCTTCTCTTTTAACATATTGCTAAAGTACTTTTGTCAATGAAGGAGAACTAGCATTTATTGAAGTCAGTAACAATGGGAGAAAGAAAAGAAAAAAACTGACCTTGTACCAGAGTCATATTGAAACACTGTTGTTGCTGCTGTCCTCAGGAAATTATGGAGGTTGTTGAAGATGGTAAGTTGTATGGATGATATCTTCTAGGATAGTTTGGGAGGGCAACAAAGTAAAAATGTTGTGGATAGAAACTGCAGGAAAGATAGTGACCAAGTTAGGAACAGCGAATTTGGACTCATGGTTACAATGACTGCTAAAGAGCTTGTGAGAGCAGCTTGGATAAGACCAAAGAAATGTGAGAACAAGATGTAAGAAACAGAGGTGAAATCAACTTACCTTTGCTACCAGTTTGCAAATGTGAGCGCATGCGGGACCTTCCACACATGCACAGAGAGTCAAAAATGGGACATCATGATGTCCGGGCAGGTGGGCAAAGACGTCTGGGTGGGTGAGTGGAGCCTCCCACCTCCAACACTACCAATTCACCCAAACTAGTTGGTACCAGCTGATACCATTGGTAAGAAACACCTCAAAGAGCAGTAATAGACATACAGAGGCTGCTATAGCAATCAACAGAAATTAACAGAGAAATGGAAGTAAGGAAATAGGAAATGGTAAAGAAATAGTGTGAAATTGACAGAAGAAGGTAAAAGCTTTTCAAAAGAAGAAAGGTCTCCTGATCATGCCTTTTGGGGGATATTAGGGTGTGGCAAAGAAGTTTCTCCCCACAGTGAAAGGTGGAATTCACACATCTCAATCCTGCATGATGTATGTTGAGAGATTCGTGGATAGTAGCATAAGGTGCTATGGAGTAGGTGATAGAGAACTGTGAAGATATGAGAGTAGAATCTTATAGTGATAATGGGGTTAGTAACCCTTATGTAAACAATATGCAGTGCAGGCTGACCCACCTTTTCAGAAAAAAGAAACAAAGTTCATTCACTGAAATACTAGGATAAAGAAAAGAAAAAACAGATCATTTTGAATTGCATAGATACATATATAATTATACTCACATATAAAAGCCAAAGTACTTATTGAAATTGTTGCACTTTGAGTTTTTGTAATAAAACTTATTAATCAGAAGTAAAAACAATGCTTGTTCCTTAAATGTTGATTTATCAATATTGTCATTAATTCTGATAAGTCTTCACTCCTTTTACTTTGAAGGTAGAATTGTTTCAAGATTTTAGACCAAGGCATTTTTAGATCTACACCATAGAAAATCTGATTAGATCGAGAGTTCTTTGTGTCAATTCTGTCACAAGGGCTTGTGAAATTCCCAGACTGTTCCAAGGTAAACATAATGTTCAGGCAAATATGCCTGATTTTTAATTTCACTTAAGAGGTGTGAGCTGGAATAATTTGTAGTTGACAGTTTAAAGAGGGTCTATGGAATGAATTGCAAGATGAACTGGTTCAGGAAGGTATGGCAGGCACCTTAGAGGAGTTGATTGAATGCTGTATTACTATAAATAGACTAGAAGAATTGAGGCAGATGTCTGAGAAGGAGATTACTCTCTTTCTACACAGTTCTAGAGACTAATGAAAAGTGCAAAGAAAAAAAAGTAAACGTAGAAAGCTAAATTCTTGGAAATCATCACAGGTAAGGGTGAAGGTTCGTTTTCTGAGCTTGTGGATTGGTTTCCGAATGTTTCATTACCAGGCTAGGTAACATCTTCAGCGAGTTTAGGGGAACTTTCAAACCCAGTAGTGAGTTTCCGATTTTTTTCACTACTGGTTCGCTCGTGTGAGCAGGATGCTTCTGATCCGGGCAGGTGGGCGGAGTCTCCTGCCACCGCTATTACCAGTTCACCTGATCTGGGCCGAATCAGGAGCAACCCACCTCTGCTTCATCCTCATCCTACACCCAAGCTACAGATATTTGCCACTGTTGCAAACCTCATGAATTTCATTTTTTTTTAAAGAAAAGTCTTGTCCTTGGAGGTCTCTGAGCTTGGTTGTTTCCTTGCAGACATTTCATTTCCAACTAGGTAACAACCAAGAAAATAATCAAGTTCAGAGACCCCAAAAGATTCTACAGTTTTAGCAATAGCAATAGCAGTAGACTTATATACCGCTTCATAGGCCTTTCAGGCCTCTCTAAGCGGTTTACAGAGAGTCAGCATATTGCCCCCAACAATCTGGGTCCTCATTTTACCCACCTTGGAAGGATGGAAGGCTGAGTCAACCCTGAGCCTGGTGAGATTTGAACCGCTGACCTGCTGATCTAGCAGTAGCCTGCAGTGCTGCATTTAACCACTGCGCCACCTTGGCTCTTGAACTCTTAGCTATAAATATTTTCTTCTAAAGGGAAGATCAGCCTAAACTTCAGATTCTTCTCTATTGACTTCTTTATTAAAACAGAATCTTTAAATTATTTACTGCTCTATTAAGTTATGAGGCTCAGCCACACTGTCACTTCCTTTGTTGATCAGGTTGTCTTTATATCAGGGGAATCCATAATAGAGAATTGTGTTAAATATTTTGTGTTGTAGAATAAACCTATCGCTATCTTCACTTTGGAAGTTACAAAGAGTTGGATACAATGCAACATCAATATGTTTTACTGCTACTTCATAAATTAGGTTTGTGAAGAAAATTTCTTCATGTCTCAAATCAGCTTTATTCCACTGTCCCTATCTGTCAAGGATCAAAGCAAAGATGCCCGTTATCTTCTTTTTTGTTCACACTTGCTACTGAACATTCAGCATCTAAGCTGAAACTAAATCACAGTTTGAAGGGACTGTAGGAACAACATTTACCTAATCTTTATGCAGATGATCTGGTGGTTGTATCTGAGATCCCTAAGTATTATTAACCAGTATATTTTGAATTATTCATCATTTAGAATTATTTCAAAAGATGGCAGGCTTAAATGTAAATATGCATAAATTGGAGGTCTTGTGCAATGTTTGAAAATATATTGGATGTGAGCAGGTAATAGAACTTGGGGGAAAAGCTTAGTCTCCTAGGGAGAATTGCTGCTGTTAAACTGAAAATTATGCCAAGAATTTTATATCTGTTATACTGTAAATTATAACTTAGTAGAGAAGAAAAATTATGTGCTGACAAAAAAATATATCAATAAGTTTAGTTCCCTTGGGAAGAAATCTAGAATACCAGTGAAACTGATAGCAAGGTCAGAAGCATGGTGGGTGGGGAATTCCTTGCGTAGAATCTTACCTCAATGTCTTTCAATTAAAGTATTTTATAAAATGATTAGTATATGGCAAAGCACAATGTGTCATGGAGAAAAATAAAATGTGAAAACGTGTCACAGAGAAAGTAACAAGCAAAATGGAGGGTGCCTCTCTGTCTTTTGGATATGACCAGGGTCAAACTAAGTTCTCTTTCCTTAATCCTTTCATATCCAGATAAAAGCCTTCTAAAATCTCATCCAAATCAAATAATTGAAGACTCATTTACCTGCTCACAATACAGGAGGGCAGTCCTGATAATGGAATTGGAACAAGATAACAAGGTGAGTATCCCAACATTCTGTCCTTACTCAGCCACAATCCAACATTTTGTCATCTTTCCCAGCTCCTGAAAGAATAGTTTTGCCTGACAACAAAAATAAAGCCGGGTACACAAATCTGCCTGACTTCCTCAAAAATATTGCCCAAAAATCAGATCCTTAAGACTGCCCATCCTTCAGTTGTATATTATTTTGCATTGGTTTTTTTCCCCTAAATGTGGCCTTTAATGTGATTTCATATGCTTTCATATATTTTAATATAGTATTTTGGTTTGGGGCTGTGTTTTAATTGTTGTAAGCTACCCAGAGTTTTGCATTTGAGATGGGAGGCTTTATAAATTGAATGGATAGAAAAATACATTTTGCCTTTCTATTGTTCAAGGTACTTTTTTCTTTTAAAATTGCGGTCCAACAATCAATAGTTGTGGTGGTGCAGTGGTTAGAATGCAGTACTGCAGGCTACTTTTTCTGACTGCCGGCTGCCTGCAATTTGGCAGATCGAATCTCACCAGGCTGAAGTTTGACTCAGCTTTCCAATCTTCCAAGGTGGGTAAATGAGGACCCAGATTGTTGAAGGCAATATGCTGACTCTGTAAATCGCTTAGAGAGGGCTGTAAAGAACTGTGGAGTGGTATATAAGTCTAAGAGCTATTGCTATAACTATTTAATAAATAGTTACCTGTCCTTTTTCACTGACTGGAGGCTCACTCCTAGCACCACAAAAGAGAAGCTAGATGCTTGCAACTTAACAACAAATTAGACCAATAAACCCAGAAGAGCTACTTAAACAACAACTTACTCCCTTATGATCCCACTCCCTTATGATCCCATCCAAAGTACCACATTTTCCCATCTATAAGACGCCCCCAAGTATAAGATGGCCCCATGTATCATGTGCTTTCTTCTAGTAAGCATAATACAATCCATCACTGTGCAAAAGCCATCTTGTTAATAATACAATAAGAACAGGAAATGTATCACAAGAACAATAGAAATGAAACCCAGAGTGGCAATGTGATACAGGAAACAACTACAATAGAGAGGAAATATAGAGCTGCATATAAGATAGAGGCTCATCCTACATGTGCAGCCTTCTCCTTGGTCTCCTGTGTATAAGGTGCTCCTCCATTTTCAAGTAAATATTTTAAAGAAAAAGTAGCATCTTATACACGGAAAAATACAGTACCTTGTAGGACCAGATTCTCTCCTACAAGATGTACCTGGAGAATACAGTGCAAAAATCAATACTAGGACCAACATATTCCAGAAATTATGTGGAACTAAATAGGGTGCCACTTTCAGGTCATCAGCAAGGACATGTGAGTAGCACTACCATAAACCACCGTCATCACCATCACCAGTTCACATGAATCACACTGGCTACTTAACATTTTGAACACTTAGGTGCCTTTGCATCCTCATAATTAAGAGAAGATGAAATTTGATATTTTGTTGAAGGGGACTGGTCATTTTTCTATCACTGAAGCAATTACACCTTCAAAAAAACCAATAAACCCTGAATTAGAGAAACAAAGAAGGTCTTCCAGGTAATTATATTGTCCTTTATACTAAGGGCAAGTAATGGACAATGGAGATTTATATTATTATACTTGTACAACTCAACCAAAAAATCTCAGAATTAAAGCAAGAAAATTTTGTTGTGTTGTATTGCATTGCATTGCATATTTAGTCTATTGCACTACACTGCACTGCACTGCACTGCACTGCACTGTATTGTATTGTATTGTATTGTATTGTATTGTTATTATATTAGCATTTACATTACATTACATTTCTCTTGTATAATATCAGCTAAGAGTAAGGGAGCAATGTGATGTTTACATATCTGGAAATAAATTCCATTAAATTCTTTGGAATATACTTCTGTGTAGACACATAATTGTGTGTACTATTATAAGATAGTATAACTAAAGCTCTTCATATTTCCCATACACAGCCACACATGTACAGCCCAACATATATAAATGGAATGCTGTAGACATTGTTCACTATGGTGTGCATCTTTTAGTTATGTCAATCATCATGTACTAATGGTATCTAGAATATAGTTTCTAAACTAAGCATGCCCTTCCTTCTTCCAGGCCCTGGTTTATTTCTGATTAATTAAACATAATTCTGTGCGCTTTACTCAATACAATAAAAAACTCTCAAGAGAAAATAATAGAAATGTAAAACTAAAACAAGAGTGCTTAAATCAATGAACCATAAATGGACTCAGTATCTTTCTGTGAGTGAATAAAACTAATAGAAGTGGATTAAAATGCAATTATACTCTGAATAAGTTTATTCCCTTTATGGATTTCTGCAGTTATACTTTGCAATTCTAGACCATTGAGTTGCAAAAATGATAAATAAAATATAAGGCAGGGTTATCCATCCAGTGGAACTACCACTTCCCCACTGGGATAGTTTTTTCTCCTATGAATCTTCCTGCAGATTAAAAAAAAAATCCCATTTCTGATGCATCTTCAGCAGTCCTCCATGGGAATTCAGGCATATGTTCCCTTGTAAATGTATAAATGTATCAAGAATATCTATTAACAAAAATAAAGAAGTAATTTTGTTCCAAGATCTACTATGTCAAAAATTAAGTTTAAAATGATCTTATTATATCTTTTTTCTTCTTCCAACCTAAGAAATGAAATCATAATTATATATTAAAAAGTTAAATAAATCACTGTTTCTAAAAGATTTAACAAAGTTAACATAGTTTCTTTATTCATATTCGGTGCTGCTATAGTTATGGCACTCAATATTTCTTCTAGATTTATACTGGAAACAACTTTCTTCCATATTTCAGAATTTGTTTTGGGGCCCTGAAGTACTAAAGAGCACATATTGCTGCTTATAAAAATCTAAAGTTCTGTAGTATTTTATCTTATTTTTATATCTATTTCAGTCAGTAAAAAGTAAATTTTTGCTCTTTCCCAGAATGTTATAAAAACACAAATGATGGTAGCCTTCACATAGTTTTGTCTCATACACTTTTATTAATAATTCAAAAAATTTTGATACCAGTTCTGTGGGCATGGCTTGGTGGGCGTGGCAGGAGAAGGATACTGTAAAATTTCCATTCCCCACTCCAGGGGAAGGTTACTGCAAAATCCCCATTCCCTCCTAACCAGCTGGGACTCGCGAGGCAGAGAATAGATGGGGGCAGGGGCAGTCAGAGGTGGTATTTACCGGTTCTCCAAACTACTCAAAATTTCCACTACTGGTTCTCCAGAACTGGTCAGAACTTGCTGAATACCACCTCTGTGCCATTTAGAGAGAATCATAGCATACAAACTGAAATATAAAAATATATAATTACAGTGACCATATTTTCTAAAGAACACACCTGAAAAAGCAGCAAATCTGAAAGAGGGACAAAATATTTTGTTTGTTTGTTTGTTTATTCATTTATTAATATATATGTATTTATTCATTTATTAAAACAATTATATAGATGCCTGAAACCAAACTCTCACTAACACCTAATCAAAAATTAACACAATACCAGTAATAAATCAGCATAAAAACCATATTAACAGGGGAGGGCCTAATGTTGCAGTGATACGGATGTGCGGTCTCGATGCTCCGAGACCACAGCCGATACATTTACCACTGGGTGGTCCAATCGGACCTAAACCGTCCCGCAGAGACAGTGAACAGGAAGAATATGTCTTGGTGATCTCAGGGACATCGCAAAGTCCCTGATCGATCCAAGAGAAGTTCTTCAAGCCGGTGACAAAATGTCCAGCCACCAGGCTGATGAAGTTGGGGCGGCTCCAAAAGGGAAGGATACGGAAAGAGAAAGTGTTTCCAGCTGGTGAGGAATTTTTACCATTTTAAAAGAGACTACCTATAAAAAACTTAAAGTTAATTTAAATTTGAGAACAGAAGAAATAAGTGGCAGAATTAAGCTTTGAATGGTTTTGGACAGTGAGTTATCTTACTTTTTAAATGTTATTTTCATGGATGGAATTTATGCAAGCCTTTTAAACCAAATGGATTAAGTTTTCTTCTTCTTCTTTTTTTATTATTTTTTTCAACTTCTGGACTAAAATTCTCCTTCTTCATTACTGTGTGTGTTTTTCCCTTTTTCTTCTCTATTTCATTCAAGAATTTTTGTTAACTTGGAATAAAAAAAGATACAAAAAGCAACAAAGAACATATATATTGTATATGTTGTATATGTGCTGATAAATAAATAAGGGGAGACTAGTATAGATTTATTTCAAGCTATTTAGCTCTCATCAGCTAGCCATACCCTCACTGGGATTCGAACCTGTGCTATATTACATCTTAGACAGACGTCTTAGCCATTAAGCCACAGGTCCTCCTCCTTATCAGCTGATATACTATATACTTATACCATATTAACAGTATTAAAACCTTAAATGCTAAAAATAAAAAAACCTGTCACCAAGTTAAACATCCAAGATGTAATCATTTCATTCTATTCAAATGCTTGTGAGAGAAGATCAAGCTTTTATTTTTTTTAAAAAAATGTTTATTATTATAATTTTATGAAGGAAAGTTCAAGAGCAAAACCAAGAAATTGGAATAGGTGTTTACAAAAAACACCTATTCCAGTTGAAAAAACTGAAGTCAAACAGTATATGTAAATTTATTTTAAAAACACAATTCAATTTCTATGTTTTTCACGGGAAATGTGAAAGTGCGTTAAGTGGTGCCATTTGTATGGCGAAAATTAAACGTCCAAAATAAAAGACAAAAATGAGCTTTTGGGGGAAAAAATCCAAAGGGCAGACTTCTAAAATGAAGGACATATGGACATTGTATACATAATGAGAAAAATTTAAATCAGAAATCATCTCCCATTTGAATTGTGTGTATGTGTGCATTTGTACATATGTGTTTATGTGTGTGTAAGTAGTATAGTATATATAGTAAAAGGTAAAGTTTCCCCTTGCACATATGTGCTAGTCATACCCAACTCTAGGGGCGGTACTCATCTCTGTTTCAAAGCTGAAGAGCCAGTTCTTTCCGAAGATCTCTCCGTGGTCATGTGGCCAACATGACTAAATGCCAAAGGCACACGGAATGCTGTTACCTTCCTACCAAAGGTAGTTCCTATT
Organism: Thamnophis sirtalis; assembly: GCF_051295495.1. Lineage (NCBI taxonomy): Eukaryota > Metazoa > Chordata > Lepidosauria > Squamata > Natricidae > Thamnophis > Thamnophis sirtalis. The sequence goes on from NW_028261381.1 coordinate 121,444,746, forward strand.
TTTCTACTTGCATTTTTTCATGCTTCGAACTGCTTGGCAGAAGCTGGGACAATTAATGGGAGCTCACCCCATTACGCGGCGCTAGGGATTCAAATCACCGATCTGCCAACCTTTCTGGTCAACAAGCTCAGTGTCTTAGCCACAGAGCTACCACGTCCCTATATATAGTATACTTTACCAAGAATTTAAGCTACATTCCATGCATATTTTGGAAATCAGAGAGCTAGAATGAGTAGCTTTAAAGCAGCTTGGTATGGAAAGAGATCTTTTAATTGTCCTATGTTCTGATGAACCAGGTGGATAGGGAGGATCTGTCACAAATTAATTAATAGACATTATCTTAGTAAAGTTTATATCATAAAATAAGTAAAGATGGTGGCTACAATTATGTAAAGCCCCTATTTTCTTGGCAAACTGGTTATCTAAAGGGGGGAGGGGGGAAATCTATGGATTCCCCCCTCTCCCATATACTTTACTTTATATACTTTATTTAAAACAATGTATATTTTCAAAAGATATTATTAATATCAATAAATGAAGAGAATTGATAAAGCTATAAATTAATGTTCCACAAAGCTTTTGGCTCCCCTCCCCCAAACCCAGGAATAGATTAAATTAGCATCCGGAGATTTGTTTAAGATGGATGGATGGATAAATGTTTTAAATAAAGGATTAATAAGTATTAATTAAAGTTAAAGCATTCCAAGTAAAGTAAATTGGGTTGTTTTTATGATATAAAGTTTATGCAAGTTATAGCCAAGGCTTCCTAATGTAGCACCAATCAAAGCCTTGAGTCACTTCATATTTAGGCATACAAAATGATACGGCCCAAATTGGTGCAGGAAGTAATTATAATTTTGTTTGTGTTTTAGATTTATTTTATTTTGTTGGAGAAAAATATAGGAGAAAGTATGAGAAATGAGATACACACATTCCTTCCTAATTAGTGAAAGAACACTTTCTTGACTGAACCCTGTTATATCTTAAGAATATTTTGCTTATACATTTCTCATTAAAAGTATTTCATGCAGAAACACAGTAACCACATAATGAACTGATTTTGCTACTAAACCTTTGCCCATCATTCCGTTGCAAAATCAACAAATTTGGTTGAAGAAATTCATAAAGTACATGTTCCAAAGAACATGTGCCAATCCTGAGCTCATAAACAATATCATGAGATGTAATTTAGAAAACCAACACTGAACTGGATGTCACCCAAGGTCAACAAGAACCACACTAGGTATTGGAGTTTTGGGACATTTGTTCACATTTAGACTACAAGACTCAGGACTGTTGGTTCAGCATCCAGGGCCAACAGCTGCAACACTACTGGAAGGAAAGGTGTTGCAAACATACAAAGATTGAAAACAAAGAAATAATAATCAGTCATCACAAATCAAGTCCAAAAAGAACTGGATATCTGAAAAGAATGCATCAGTTCCAAAAATAACAACATTCAGAATCAAAAATAACAGAACAGAGTCTAGCAGAACAATATTGATTTATAGTATGGAATAACATATTCACAGAAGCAGAATTAGAAGAAATCAAAGGTCTACCCAGGATAAAGAAATTGAAGCCTTGCCAGAAGTAGTTCAGAAACAAGAAGAGGCGGGGAAAAACCAAGCAAAACAGCCCTTCACCACATTGGAAGATCAGGCTGGAAAATAAGGTCAGTATGCAAGAAAGCTACAGCAGATGAAAGAAAAGGGGCACTCCAGATTGTTTGTGGTTCCCCACTGAAGCCACAATGGTTCTATCTTTACCACAGTTCTACTCCTATTTGCATTTCTTTATATTTTCTGATTTCTTCCAGATGTTTCTCTTCTACTCTGCTGTTGCCAGCAGTGTCCACTATCCAGACTTTTTGATCGACAAACGGTTAGCTTTAAGGTGTCATGTAGCAGGTGTTTGTTTGTTTGAATTCTAAAGTCTCAGAGAACTTTAACTTCTTTTCCATTTGGTGGTCCACTAGTTCCAGCTTACTGATTTTCCTTGTTTTCAGCTTATATTTTTTGGGGTCTTCTTGTTCTTCAGCTTCTTTTCCTGTGCACAACCCCCCTGCACTCCCCCCACTTTTGGCATGCGATGGGGGAAAGGTTAGCCATCACTGTGATATATGATATATGATGATATGAAATGATGATATAATATATACTACAGAATCTCCCTTCCCCCAATAAAATCCCTTCCACTCTCTTTCCCATCTCTCTTTTCTTTCCTATATTTTTTCTCTGACAAATCACTGTATCCAATGGTTGCAGGAACCGGGTATGTCTAGTTTAATGAAAAGAAGGACTAGGGGAGACATGATAGCATGAGCCGAGGTGGCTCAGTGGTTAGGGTGCAGTACTGCAGGCCACTTCAGCTGACTGTTATCTGCAGTTCAGCGGTTCTAATCTCACCGGCTCAAGGTTGACTCAGCCTTCCATCCTTCCGAGGTGGGTAAAATGAGGACCCGGATTGTTGTTGGGGGCGATATGCTGACTCTGTAAACCGCTTAGAGAGGGCTGAAAGCCCTATGAAGCGGTATATAAGTCTAACTGCTATTTCTATAGCAGTGTTCCAATATCTCAGGGTTTGCCACAAAGAAGACAGAGACAAACTATTCTCCAGGCACCTGAGGGTAGAACAAGAAGCAATGGGTGAAAACTAATCAAGGAGAGAAGCAACTTAGAACTGAGGAGAAATTTCCTGACAGAATAATTAATCAGTGGAACAACTTGCCTCCAGAAGTTGTGAATGCCCCAACACTGGAAGTCTTTAAGAAGATGTTGGAAAGCCATTTGTCTGAAACGGTATAGGATTTCCTGCCTAGGCAGGAACTAGAGGAACTCCAAGGTCCCTTTCAACTCTGCTATTATATTGTATTGTATTGTATTAAGAGTCTAAACCAATTGGTTTTTTTCCAAAGGCTTTTAACAGTAGGATGAGGACTGAGTGCTCTAGATTTATATTTAATATAAAAGAAAGCAGTCTCATGTGACTACTATTCTTTCCTTTTATTTTCCTATTTCTTTTCCCATTTTCCTGATTTCTAAATCACCCATTGTAACACTCGTATAGTCTCTTTTGTGGGGATAATGTTTATTCTTAGATTCCATATAGCATCCTTATTTGTACATGTAGCAATGACACAAAGGGAGGGAGGGAAGGAGGGAGGGAGGAAGGAAGGAAGGAAGGATGGATGGATGGATGGGTGGATGGATGGATGGATGGATGCATATTAGTTCTATGAAGTCATGTGTAGAAAGTAAACAATCCTACCACAGTGTCTGTGTCTTTCAGCTGGGATCAAAACTTTTACAGGACTTCCCTGCCGCACTCAAAACGGCGGTGGTGAGACCCCTCCTGAAGAAACCATCCTTGGATCCAGCCATTTTAAACAACTATCATCCTGTCTCCAACCTCCCCTTTATTGGGAAGGTTGTGGAGAAGGTGGTGGCCTTCCAGCTTCAACGGGCCTTGGAGGAAGCTAGTTATCTTGACCCCTTCCAGTCCGGCTTCAGACCTGGTTACAGCACAGAAACCGCTTTGGTCGCATTGACCGATGATCTCTGGAGGGCCAGAGATGGAGGCCATGCGTCCATCCTGGTTCTCCTTGACCTCTCAGCGGCTTTCGATACCATCGACCATGGTATCCTTCTGCGACGACTGCGGGAGGTGGGGGTGGGAGGCACTGTTTTGCAGTGGTTCTCCTCCTACCTCTCGGACAGGTCGCAGTCGGTGTTGGTCGGGGGGCAGAGATCGTCCCTGAGGCCCCTAACATGCGGGGTGCCGCAGGGTTCGGTCTTATCCCCCCTACTATTTAACATATACATGAAACCGCTGGGCGAGATCATTCGGAGGCACGGGATAAAATACCACCAATATGCAGACGATACGCAACTGTATCTGTCCGCCCCGTGCCAACTCAATGAAGCGGTGGACATGATGAACCAGGGTCTTGAGGCCGTTAAGAACTGGATGAGCGCTAACAAACTGGTACTCAACCCGGACAAGACCGAGTGGCTGTTGTGTTTCCCTCCCAACAATTTGGCCAATGTTCCAACACTTAGGCTGGGGGGTCAAATTTTATACCCCTCAGATAGGGTCCGCAACTTAGGAGTCCTCCTGGATCCACAGCTGACTTTTGACCACCAGTTGTCGGCTGTGACCAGGGGGGCATTTGCCCAGGTTCGCCTGGTCCGTCAGTTGCGGCCCTACCTAAACCGGGAGGCTCTCGCAACAGTCACTCGAGCCCTTGTGATCTCTAGGCTGGAATACTGCAATGGGCTCTACATGGGGTTGCCCTTAAAGTGCATCCGGCGACTGCAGTTAGTCCAGAATGCAGCCGCGCGAGTGATAGTGGGCGCACCGCGGTTCGCCCACGTTACACCCATCCTCCGCGAGCTGCACTGGCTACCTGTCGATCTCCGGGTGCGCTTCAGGGTATTGATGACCACCTTTAAAGCACTCCATGGTAGTGGATCTGGGTACTTGAGAGACCGCCTTCTGCCGATCACCTCCCTCCGACCGATTAGATCGCACAGACTGGGCCTCCTCCGAACTCCATCCGCCAGTCAATGTCGACTGGCGACTACAAGGAGGAGAGCCTTTTCTGTTGCAGCTCCGACCCTGTGGAACGACCTCCCCGTCAAGATCCGTACCCTCACCACCATCCAGACCTTCCGCACAGCCCTCAAGACCTGGCTCTCCCATCAGGCCTGGGGATAGGTTCCCAATTTACCCGCCCGAGTGTTGACTGTTGAATGCAAGTTGTGTTTTATTATTTTCTTTCTTTTGTTCACATATTGTTTGTCTTTGATATTGCACCCCCTTCCCTGTGATTGTAAGCCGCCCTGAGTCCCCTCAGGGAAAAGGGCGGCCTATAAATCTTAATAAAATGACTAAAAAAAAATGACAATCATATTAATTCACTGAAACTCTCTGACGGGTCAAAAATTGTTCTAAAAGCAGACTATCTTCTAAAAATGTGATGTTTCAAGAAAAACTTCAAAATTTTTATACATTGTGCATTTACTCATATAATATATTTATAATGCAATAGAACAGATCAAAAATGCATCTATATCTAGCTACCTGTGAGTGGTTCACTGCAAATCTCATTCATTCATTCATTCATTCATTCATTCATTCATTCATTCATTCATTCATTCATTCAATCTTTTTAGAGTTAAAGAGTTAACCTGCAAATGATGTTTTATTTCATATAGCAAATTTTACCCATTAAATATGATTGTCACTGAAAAAAAAATCCACAACTGATGAAGCCTTGGATTTAGAGCGTGATCCAGAATTCCAATGGGTGGTTTTAGGAGAGCCCAGGAGAAATCACTGCAGTTTTGCAAGCTGGCAACATGCACAGGTGTCCAATAGAAGCCACAACTGACTCAAAACATTCCTTGTATCATTTGTACAATGACATAATGGCATATATGAGGTCACTTGCCACTTTGCTCCCCCTTGTGGATGCCCATGGCAGCATTTTACAACATCCATTTGCTGACAATTTTGGGTTAAGAATAGGAAGTTATTTCTGATTACTTAAGGAGACATAGAAGATGATGAACAGATCTTTAATGGCATTATTAAAGCTAAATCAAGAATTTAAAATATGGATATTGTTCCTATTTGACAAAAGATTTCAAATAATATAATGTAGAGATGAAAATCTAAGAAATGACATTTGTTACATTTGGGCTACTTCAAAATTGTATGTGATGAAGAATCCCATTTATTATAAATAATAGAAACCAAATTATTTTATCATTGATTTTAAGAGAAAAAACCTCTCCATTTGCTGAAGTTTCAAAATGCATTTTTGTGCTTTTAAAAAAAAAACACAATTCCATTATTTCAATACTAATAAAATAGGAAATATGCAGTGAATGTGTTTTCAAAAAAGAAGAGTTGACTGTTTTCATTTTCAGGATTCCTCCATGGACTTTAGCCAAGCTGTATAATGTGTTGTTGTAAGGTTTCCAGAATGTCAAAGCATCAACTGACTCCCCATGACCTATTGTCCCATGGCTTGTATCAGTGTATTTCTTAGAGTATATTTCATTTCACACAAATGAATACAAATGGCTATTCCTCTGTGGCTTTGGCCATTGATGACCATCGCCTAAGGTTAAAGATAACGTGTTAGATTCATAGTTGTCTTTTAATTCAACAGTCTTGAACCTTTGACCCAAAGGGGTGCTTAGAGTTCACCAGGGTAACATTTAAATGTACTGAAAGTTCAGACCATGACCTTCAATGTGTAAAAAATGAATTGACTCCTTGCTACCATATTGTTATGATCAATCAGTGGTGTTTAGGTACACAACGGCATGAGAAAATCGAAGGCATTTGAAGCAACATTGCCGTTTTTTCTCTCTCCCCCTTTCTTTGCATAACATAACATATTCCTGCTTTCTGATTTGTTATAGGCTTTTAACACTGATCCAGTGCAATTAAATTTTTATAGCTACATGGATTATTTTGTTTGTATGCATGCCTATGCACCAATACCAGGCAAGCAATTATTTCATTTCACTGACACATTCAGCTATTAATTCTTTCTTTCTCATGAAATATAATTAAAAGGTTTGTACTCTCTCTCTCTCTCTCTCTTTCTTTCTCTCTCTCTCTCTTTCTTTCTTTCTTTCTCTTTCTTTCTTTTTTTGGAAAAGTGGGGAAAAGTCCCTCTGTGAATTTCGTATCAAATAAAAAATAATGTGATATAAGGCCTGTAGTTTATAGAGCTGTATTTGAGTACATTTCAATGGAATGTTTGTTAAACAGGGGGGAAAAATCAGCCTGCCATTGTCAGTAGTCTAAGAGAATTAGGTGATGCAGGAACAAGAAGAATCTGAGTAGCTTGCATTTAATGAGCACTTACTGGTCCCAAATAAATTAGACAGATTTGTCTTGTTTTATGAGCAAGATCCTGTTTTTCTATCGCCTGCTCTTTGTGCTGGTAGTCAGGACGGATCTGGCTCTTTGGATACTAAATAAGCAGCTCATTCAATTGGTCCTTTTGCCTAAGGTCTGCTTGCACACCAGTGCCAGACTCACAGGCTCTTTGTGCGCTGCCCTCCCTGCATGTGTCTGCTCTCCCCTGGCTAGTCAGGGTTTTTTTTGTCTCTGATGCTTAATAAGCTTTGAGCCTGGTAGTCAAATGTGGTGGGAACGAGGACAGGACGAGGGTCCTTAGTGAAGGTGTTTGTTGTTAAATAGAACAATTCAGCTGTCTCTTTAGAAACCGTGACAAAAGGAAATGCTCCCTGCTGAAAATTTTCTTAGCCTGTTGCACAAAAGATGAAGTTTGTTTAAGAAATTGCTGCTAAAGAAAGCGTCAACCCATTAAGGTAATTATATGGAACCTGTGCTGTATAACAGCTTAATTGATGTTAATGTTTGTCTAATTGGTGATTGGGAGAGTGCAAAGGACGAAAGGTCTTCATAGCACTTTCAGTCACGGCTTTGAAAGGGGTTCTTCTGGTTTTCACAGTTATAACAATGCCTGTGCGTCTTTCTCAGATTACGCCTTGTTTGCAGCCCCTTACAGCATTCTGCTCCACTACTTAAAGCATAAAATAAGGGTGAAGAGCCATTGTCTAATGCAGCCTTTTTCAAAGAGTGTTTCTGACAGGGATTGTTCGAGGAATCAGGCAGGAGAAGAGGGAGTGGAAGAGGTGAAAGCCACTATCACCCACTTGTGTCACATCCCCAATGAGCTGCAAGAGCGGCCTAATTGCTGCATCTGGGGTTTTTCTCCCACCCCCTCCGAGCTTCCATTCTCCCCAGCAAGATCCTTCCTCCGTTGCCACATGCGCTAGTGAATCTCTCAAACAAAATAACACACACAACCTTTACTGGCATTTTCCAAAAGGGGCATCAAAAGAACGGTGAAAGGAGACATAAACCCAAGAACAACCAATAATAACCCCAAAATAGTAATAGTCATCATAGCCACAATGACCCAAGAGCCCATTTTCAGGAAATGCTCACTGAAGATGCTTCATTAAGTGGAAGATGCAATCATGTTATGAGCGGAAGAGAAAAAGGGGCAGATTGTAAACACATAAACAGTGACTGTAGTAAAAGACCTAGTCTTTAAAGTAGAAGAGGGGTGGGGGGAGACCATTCCCTTCAAACAAAATTTCCTTATTGCAAAAGCCTCCTGGTAATATCTGAATGCACATCGAAGAAGGAGAGCTCGGCTATATTTATATTGTGCCCATTCAGGAAAAATAAAAACAAACAAAAGCCGAGATCTCCCAAGTATCTTTTCCCATTGCAGCAATCCTCACAAACATACTGAAACAAAATCTGTCTCTGTTCTCTCAGCCTCAGATCTCTAGCTTCCAGAATTCTTGAATTCACATGCCTCTCTTGTTAAAAGATTGATATTTTCATGTGTCATCCTTCGTCTTTTCTATATACACGCACAGAGAGTGTTTTAGGCTGTAGCTGTAATGAGGAAATGACGACTTTTATCAACCTTATTAAACATACACCCAGACGATACCCATTTTAATAAGGGGCCAATTACTATGTGTATCTTCCCTAGAAGGAACATAGCTTTTACCTTGTTCTTTGGCTCTCCATATCTTTAATTAATTGAATCTTGAAAACGCTGGACTTTCAGCTTAAGAAAAGCACGAAGAAGGGAACTTAACAACACTGCCTACTCCTTTATGTCTAGAAAGGGCTGAAAAAAAACACCTGTAATGCTAAAAGACTCAGGCTTTTGTCCGTTTCTAATATTACTTTTCTGCCTAATTGCCATCACTGCTACGTACATTAGGCCTTTTTTCAGCAGGGTTAAAACAGGGCCAGTGATGAATGGAAAACTGATTGTACTGCTGTCAAACTTGAATGTGAGGCTTATTCTAGAGATAGAAGTATGAGGAAAAGGACAGAGAATTGCACTTCATTAAAGCTCTACCAAGCTGATTGGAGTGGAGGAGGTAATTGAGATTTAAAGTGGCATTCCCATCACACTGTCCCTTTTTCAACTTAACAACTGTCATTCATGCCACATAGGGCAACAATTGGCCAGATTTCCCAGCTCTTCGGAGTAATAAAACAGACACTCACCTTCTGGCTATTCGCTTTACTTACTTTGTTCTAATTTCCAATTCATGTGTCATTAGGGAACGAAGATTGACAAGAAATAGCTTTGACCTCACAGATTTGACCTTCAACCTCAGAGACCCAATTCTAGACTGAACTTAGGTTGGAGTATGCTAAGAACACCTTTCCATTGCACCAGGGTGAATGGCAGTTTTTCCCCCCACCATGATTTGTACCACCCCCTGCTTGCCACTACATTTAGACTATGAGACATGTCAACTGCCTGTCACAATTACAATAGACACAGCAAACCAGAATTTCCCTCAAATCCAAGGGGAACTTCCTGAACAAAGAGCAAATTTTTACTGCACAGATTTTTGAGACCTCCAATTTGTGCCAGCATAATGAATGCAGCCCACAGACAAATAGGTAGTTGTTAATTATCCCAGCAATTTCTTTTTTTAAAGTGCTAACAACACAGCATGCTAAGCCTTCATATCTTACACTGTTACCTGATGATCTCATCACATTTGAAAAGATGGTATCTCGGGGGAAGGCATTATTGCCAGTGTTCATGACAATATATTGCATGGAAATAATCCCATATATTTATCATGTTTTAAACATAAGCACTCATGACATAGTAGAAATATAGACTTGACTATATTTCTTTCACAGTGGGCTGAAGTCATCTTACCTATACAGAGAGCCTTAAAGTGTAATTTGATCATTATATTTACCTTGGGCAATTACCCTAAGGCTTGTATATACCAATTTAGTGTCATATTACTCATCAGAGCAATTTGTGGATGAATAATAACCAAAGGGCAGGACCTATGACCTCAGCAAGAACCCTGAATGAATGTTATGCTTTTTCATAGCTGCTTTTCAGAGTGCAGCAGAAATTTGATGCCACCATTTCATTGTGTTTTGATGCATTGTTTCTGTTCCTACATATTTTGTGAATAAATATTTGGAAGATTTTAGTATTCCTCCACCGCCAACAATCACAATAATTGCACGTGTCATTTCATTTATTACTGGATCTTTAAGAACTTGATCTTGTCTTCTTCTTTTTTAATATCCTGTAAATCAGTTTGAAAAAACACACAGGTTACTTTAGTGCAGCAACATTAGCTTAATGAGATGTGCAATCATTTTGCTCTTCCCCCACCTTATGATATTCATTCTTCCACATCAAAAGAAAACAATATTGGCAGTCTACTTCATTGACTTCCCTCTAATGGGATATACAGTCGTTTAGTTTTCTTCTATAATATTCCTATGTCTCTTACAAAGAATATTTGCATAGCTCATTGTGTTGTGCTCTTGTTTTCTGAATTCCCCATTCATGTTGCTGAAGAAAGCAAATAAAATGTACTCTATTTTCTAACAGAAGGAGGTGTAAACTTCTGTGAAGTCTCACAGTTGTCACCATGTCATTTATAAGTCCTGCTAAAATCCTCTACCTTTTCCAAATTTAAGTAGATTTCAAAGCGCTTGCTTCTGTTCAAAAGCTAGCAATTAGCATATCAATACAACAGAATCATTTCAACAGTGAACATATCCAGCATATGACATGGTAATAATTTACTAATAATTATAAAAACCCATGCATGCTACTGAATACACAGTACTATTCCATCACAATGGTATGGAAAACAGGGCTTTGTGTTAATGAAAATGCATTATTTTACCATTACTCTACACTGTTTGTATGTTTATGTATTAGGCAGTTTTAGTATTTTATTATATCCACCAGAACTAATCTTGCTGTGTGTGTATATTTTTTTCCACACACAAACCTTGGAGTGTATACATTTTATATACACACACACACACCAGTTCCTCTTCCTCTGATGTACATTTTAATGTTTTCAAAGGTCAACGAAGGTCAAGACTTGTGGACTGTATCTCAACAGTGCATTTGTGGTCATCAAAAGAAAGAGACTTCTAACCACTGGTACTGCTGTTGAGGTTCCTTTTATCCTGCACCTGTGACAATTATTCTGTGTTAGTGAAGCTAACAGGAGTCAGGTTTTAGGTCAGGGATCAGAGCACTGCCAAGAGGAAGTTAGTCTTCAGTCCACTAAATCTGTTATCGTTTTCATCTAATGTGACATCCATCTGTCAGTCAGGGAATTTAGGCAATTGTCTTATTCTAAGTGCTGCACTTTATGCTTCAAACCATTCGTGTATTCCTACTTTTCCCATAATTACATTTTTCCACTTCTGCAAACCCACATGCAAACCCAATTCAGATTCTTCCCACTCAGTTGGCCTGAGGACTTTGAGATTCCCCCCCCCCCCCAAAATGGCTCCACTTCTGAGATTGAATGATTTGCCTGAAAACTTTGGTGCTTGTTTAATTTAAAGATTCAGAATAAAAAATAAGTTCAGGGAAGAATATCCAGGAATTTAAAAATAAGGGAGGTTTTTTTTTGTACATAGTGCATACTAATTAAAAACAAAATAAACAAGAAAAATCTGAAAATGTGCTTCCCTTACATTTATAAAGTTACAAAAAAAGTGTAATCTTGCATAATTTGTAATATCTAACTGCAGTCTAAAGTTGCAGATATTAGGATGAAGGACATATCCACTTCATCATGGGATAAGTTTATCCAGGGGTGGGCTTCAATTTTTTTTTATCAAGGGGTTCTCTGCCCAGTTGTGGGTGGGCATGGCCATGGTGAGCATGGCCTAGTCGCCCTTCTGCACCATAGTGGTGGTGGGGGTGTTTTTGCCCTCCCCGGGCTCAGGAGGCTTTCCTCAAGCAAAAACAGCCTCCCCCAGAAACTCAAACTTCTGGTAGGCCTGTTTTTCACCTTTCCCAAGCCCCCACGCACAACCTGCACTTATCTGTATCCAAAACATGGGGACTCATGGTATGGGATAGGGTGGGCGGGCCCGCTAGGAGTGGGATTTGAGGGTTCTCCAAACTACACAGGATCTTAGCTAGAGGTTCTGCCAAACCCCTGCGAACCTCCAACAGCCCACGCCTGGGGTTATCCCATGAATAGTGATCATATTTCAAATTTCTCCTGCTGTCAAATATCTAGGGCATTTTTTTTTCATATTTTACTTCTCAACTTGCTTGCAACTTAACATGATTATGTAGTTACGAAAGACAATTTTGTATTCAGTTATATATTCTATAATTTGTTCTCTATCATAGGCAGAATCATATGCAGAACAGAAGGCTTTCACAGTACCCATTGATATAGAGCACAGGTGTCAAACTTGCGATGTCACATTGCCATCACATGATGTTTTGTGAGGTTTTTCCCATTTGCAGAGCTGGGGTGGGTGTGGCCTGCATATGACACATCTGGCCCATGAGTTGCCAGTTTGACACCCCTGATATAGAGAATCAATACAGTGATGCAACGTTATCAAATGAATGTGTGTGTATTTCTTATTGCCACATGTAAGTCTTTATCTCTGCTTCTTATCCATACAGTTGACTAGAGTGAGTAGATGAAACAAGTCCAGAACCAAACATGTTGCATTGCCAGAAACAACATGCAAAGCCTCATATAGAATCAATAACTTCAAATATAGAATACCGAATAATAGAGTTGAAAGGACCCTTGTATGTCTTCTAGTCTCCCTGTTCAAACAGTAGACCCTATACCATTCCAAATCTCTTCTTGAAAAGCTCCAGTGTTGGAGCACCCACAACTTCTGGAGGTAAGCCATTCCACTGATTAATTGTTCTCACTGCGCCAGGAAATGTCTCTAGTTCTAGGTTGGATCTCTCTTTAATTATTTCCTTCCTGTTACTTTTTATCCTGCCCCCAGGCACTTTAGAGTTCAGTTCAACCCCTTCTTCTCTGTGACAGCCCCTCAAATACTGGAAAACTGTTATTATATCATCTCTAGTCCTTCTCTTTGTTATACTAGACATACTTAGTTTCTCCAATTGTTCATCATATGATTTAGCGTCCCTAATCATCTTTGTTGCTCTTCTATGCACTCTTTCTAAGAATTTCAACATTTTTTAAATTGCGATGATCAAAATTGGACAGCGTATTCCAAGTCTGGTATTATCAGTGCAGTATAAAGTGGTATTCATGTGGTATTCATTTCATGTGGTTTTGAAACTGTTGATGGTTTTATTCCCCTTTTCTGGTTCTATTCCCAGCAGAAATTACAAAGAAAATTCTAGTGAGAGTTTATTTGCTAACTATCTGAGCATTTGTTCACATGCTCACTAGGAATTGAACCTGACAAGATGGCTTGCTTATGTACCGGATATATGTACTTTATGTAGACATTACCCATTCCAATGGCTGAAAGCAGATTCTATTTAAGATGCTAATCTAGAAGATGTGCAATAAATTTGTTATTATCAATGTTTACTCTTTTTTTACTTTCTATGTCCTTTTATATCTATATAATCACTATGATGTCGTACTTCAGGATGCATTCTAGTAATATTTGCAAGTCTGATTAGTAAGGGACCTCAAATTCATTTTAAAATGAGTTTGTTCAAAAATGGCTGCAGGGCTTGCTTTCTAAATCTGGAAGGGCTTTTGATGATGATCTCTAAAGACAAATACATGCTCTGCTCAGGTTCTCTATCAGTTTATTCAGGGATAAATTGGTTCTGACATTGACCCATGCACATCCATTACATTGATGCCAAATATGCTTGCAAGGTCTCAAGAGGACTGAAGCGATTTAGGAGCTAGAAGTATAGATGAATGTTATATCTCTCCCACACTAAGTTGGCTTTTTCTCTGAATCATTCTTGATTAGTGTGGATATTAATATCATATTGCTACGAATGTATTACTTCCTTGGCTGAATGTGAAAGAAAATATAAATTACGCATGGAGTTTTTTTTTGTAAACCATGCAATTAAATTTAAGGACCTGCATTATTACTTGGATTGCTCAAACCTATCCTACCTTCCCATCTTTGCAGCTTTTGTGAAGCTTTGCCTTCTTATGTGTCTTCATCTCTCAGGAACTTGGATGCCTTCCAAATGTAAACTGAGACAGACGTCCCTCAGAATTTTAAATATTTGAGCTAAAAGATAGGAAACTCTTGTGCCATTGTGTGGGAAATTATATGTTTGCCAACTATGTGAAACAAGACCCTCTTAATGACTTTGAAGATTTTAATGAAATTGTGGGTGTTTAAGGATTTATCCTACCGTGTGATTTAAATAAAACAAAAGGACACTACTGTTGCTGGAGTTGGTTCAACCTCACCAATAGCCCTTCTGACACCAAAGATCACCTGTAACCTGAGTAAGTTCAGCAAAGTTTCCCAACAAGGAGAAAGACCTACATCAAGGAGCAAAGAGATGGTGTCAATTTCAATGACAAAGTTCTGCATAGTTAGGAAAAGACAACTTGGAACATTTTCAAAACAGAGACAGATAAATGACTCCTCTGAAAAGGAAGTGTGTAACTTTCTATGACCTATACACAAAGCTTTCTCTTTGCTTTTCAAAATAGAAGCCCATTTGTCTGCTTCTCTCAACTAAAACAACCTCTTACTACTAAGGACATAATCAGAGGTAGAAATGGATTTCAAAGCAGTATGCCATAGCAATTACATTATTATAGCAATGAAAACTCACTCCTGTTAATTCAATCCATGCAAATTTTAAAATTTATGCAAAGTTAAAACAAAGTGAAAGCATTTTTTTCTGTACGTCAAAACCCAGGATATCAATAGCACTTAAAGTTATGTGCCACTTCATAGTGCTTTACAGAACTCTCTAAACAGTTTATAGAATCAGCAAATTGTCCCCAACAATCTGGGTCCTCATTTTACTGATCTCAGAAGGAGGAGTCAACCTTGAGCCAGTCAGGATCAAACTCCTGACAATGAGCCTGCAATATTGCATCCTAACCACTGAGCCACCATGGTTCCTAGAATGGACATACAGTATATTGAAAGACAGGAGATCTTCTGATATTTTGAGGGCCTAGAAAAGTGTATGGTGACACACTCCAGTGGAGCAGTGGCCAAGTTTGCCCTTTTCTTAGTGTTCATGGGAGAAAGTTAAAGGTTGTAACTATAGCAGGAAATAAGTCTCAAAAGCATAGTCTACCCTTCTTAAAATGGAAACCATTCAGAGGTGCTATTCAGCCAGAAACTTTGAGTAGTTCAGGGAACCAGCAAATACCACCTCTACCTGGCTCCTCCCCCATCAATTCGCTGCCTCCCAACTCCTAGCTGATTGGCTGAATCTTCTTCTGTTGCTCTGCACAGGAGAATGGAACTAGAAAGCAAATTAGTAGGGTGGGGAAGGAATGAAGATTTTACAGTATCCTTGCCCTGCCACGCCCACCAAGCCACACCATGTCCACAGAACCGGTAGTAAAAAAAATTGAATCCCACCACTGGAACCATTCCATGACAATAATATGTCTCCGTTATTTTTACTCTTGTGTTCTTCTCTTGGAGTTTGAATCTATTCCCTCTGTCTATTCACTTCTTTGCAAAACTACAGGATTATATCTCTAGCCAAGTGTCCTATTTTCCAGGAGCAGGATTCTATCCAAAAGTACCCTCTTTTCTTTTCTGAAGTTCTGCCTATTTAAGCACAGCTTAAATATAAAGCAGTCTAAGACCTTCAAGTACCCTATCAGGAAGAGATTGAGTAGGCTTCCAGGTAGCCTTATCATCATTTTTCCAACCATGATGAAAAGTAGTGTGTTTCTATTTAAATTATAATAATCACTCCTAAATTTGCATATACACATAAAAGTTAACATAAAACGGATGATTTGTGCCCTTCAGGATGAAATGTAATAGTTTACCCTAGCTCAGGTAGACTGGAAAAAAAATGAAACTGATGTGTGGCGAGTCAATTCAAAAACCTCTCTATTTTGGTCTTACATTCAGCCAATAAGCTCTTACTTTTTGATTGTTTCAAGGCCTTCAGAAATCATGTTTTTTTTCTACCAAGATATTATTTTTAAGTAACAGTGAGACTATGAAAGCACTAAAGCCATCTTTTTCTTCAGCAGTTTTGCAGACAACCATAAAATTATGCGAAAATTGCATATACCATTATCTGCAAGATATATTTTTCATTAACACTGAAACTGGCATACAAACTATAGCTGTGGAAATGTAGCATGATGTTCTTTGTCTTCATAGAATGTGATAGGCAGTAAATATAGTTTTCTAATACCATTAGAAGCTGTTTTAAAAATCCCTGTTCTAAAGTGAGTGCAGCACTTCTAAAACATGCCAAGACTGACAGCCTTTGAGATAAAGTCCTCTGTTTATCTTCACTGCAGGAACAGATTGTGTGAGCTTACACTATATTGGTGTGTTTAAAAAGTGACAGCACACCGCAATGGCTCAGGTTTTAACTTTTATCAGTTATCACATGTGCCTACATGAGCACATGCCTAGTCAGCATATACTTAAAGGCCAGAAACTCCATTAATTTAATTTATGTTCAAGGGCATCAATTTAGTCTACAGTTCAATCACCTTTAAAGCTAGATGCCATATTGTACCTAGCGTCTTCATTATGTGTGTTGGGAACAATGATCATATTGCTAAAAATATTGAATAGTATCCAATAGTATTAGTCTGTAAGTGTGACACTTCTACAATACTTTCATTGTGCATTTTCATAATTCATTGCAACTTCAGTGTGCTAGATATTATTTGTACTAGTTATACAACTTGATCTGCTAGTAGAATATGGAACTACATGTACTTTTATACCTTTTTCCCTGGCTGCAGGGAAGTATTTCACTAGTATTTCACTGGCTTTTCACTAGCATTTCACTGGCTGCAATCCAATAACAGCTTATAACTAGGATATACTAGGAGCTACAATGTGATTTTACTGTTAGGAACATTTCAGATAGAATGTAGAACTACATAGATATACTTGTTTACTGATGGCATGTAGTGAACTGTCATTATGCATATTTAAACAACCCAATTCTGATATGATGGTACTTTTAAGTGGTATTGATATGCCATTTTAAATATTTAGGTTTTGGTGTAACTTTCAAACACACATAAGCCTTTAAATTAATACTGACAGACTACAGACTGTTCTTTTAAAGAGACTTATTTAAATGTTTATGTAGATTTTATAAGATTATTCAACTCATAATTTATGACTTTGCCAGAATCATGTCAATTAGAAACTAAAAACCAAACCCCAACATATTAAAAAAACAGCAGTATAAGCAACCACAACCATATGCACATCACATAGTTGAGATGAAAATTACTGTCTCCTCCTAAAAGAAGCTGAGTTATCATCCTGACCAAATGTAAAGGAAGGTCACCCATGCTTTGGAAGGAGTTGTCTGAATGGGCAGAAGAACAGAGACAGTTCAATGAATGACATTTCCTAAAGAGAAGACAAGGAGCCTAGCTACCATGTGTTCCCTAATTGGATGGTCAGGGGGCTCATAACTAATAAAGGAATTAATTCTCAGCACTGTTACATTGTGAAATTTGTTCTATCACAGGTGATGATGACAATCAAAAAGTGCTTTTTAAAGGGTTTAGAAAAAATCATGGAAAATCAGGCTCTGATTTGACAATGTGCTATCTCAAGAATCAAATCTAGCTTGCTAAGGATAAGTAATAGAGGAAGCTTCACTGATGCATTTAATTGAGTAATGCAAAATGCTAGGCCAAATTCATCTTAAAAGGTACAATTCCTCTTCTAGGCAGAATGCTAAAAGTCTGGCAGAATTACAGCTTACTGAAGATGGTTTCCATATCCTTAAAAATGTTTAAGATGTCTTCTTATTTATTTTCCCTGTTGCCATTGCACCAGGGATGAATGCTACCAGTTTGGACCAGTTCGCCAGAACTGGTAGTTAAAAATGGTACCGGTTCGCCCAAACTTGTAGTAAAAGAATGCTACCGGTTCGGGTGAACTGGTATTTCTGATGATCAGCTGTAATGCGTGATTTATATTACATGTTTCCTGCTTTCTAGCTAATCTAAATCGCATGGCACAGTGGATTCCCCCCCCCTCACTGTTCTACTTACCTTTGCATGTGTGCTTGATAGCAGGCTCCGTCCACCCCCACCCCCCGGATATCATCATGTCATGATGATGGTGATGATGATGATGATGATGATGATGATGATGATGATTTTAGAAACCACCCATCTCCCTCATAGAAAAATTCTTTTATCTGCCTATCAAGTCCTTCCCAAGGACTTAGATAGATGGTTATTACTTGAATATGTAAAATTATGATAGGTCACACAGTCAGCCCAACACTTAAACTGGACTTGGCCTTTTTATCCATCTATTGAGTCCTTTTTAAGGACCAGGAAAAGGTGGAAGCTGTTGTTTGATGGGGTTAAAGTGTTGTCACAGGATGTATGCTGTTTCGAGTAAAGCTGTTTTTTGACAGATGGTGATTTTGTTAGTGCTGATAGTGTTCAAGTGTAGCTCCAGATGTTTTGGGATTGGAACCAAACTACCTATCACTGTTGGTACTATCTTTGCTTTTTTTATTCAATTATTATTTGAGTAGTAGCTGTTTTTAACAATAAGACTGAATAGTAGTCCTTTTTGTCGTTGGTGCTGTTGGTGGGAGAAAAGCGGGAAGGGAAATGGAGCCAAGGAGATTAATCAATTGCTTTCTTTAATTTGTCCAACATGAAAACTATAAGGACAATATAACCTCCTGGCCTCATTGCTGTGATAGAATAGAGATGAAACATGAAGACAGCACAATTTAGGCTAGCAAATATGTATGCCTGTACATACATTAATCCAGCTGTTGGGATGTGCCCACTTTTTCTCTCCTAGAATGCAAGATAAAATTGCAAAGCAGTTGGGGGTAAAAACCAAGCTTTATCACACAAAAAAAATCCTACTATTTTTGTTGGAAAGAGATATGATAAGAGAAGGTACAAAATTTCTATTGATGCTGCTAGTCTTTTCATTCCTTTTTATTTGCTAAACAGAATTGTATTTAACTTGTATGGATTTATGTACAGGCTGGTATTTAGAAATTGTTTAATAAATCTCACAGTCTGTACTAACTTTATATAATCTGTTTCAAACAGCTGTCAACCAATTGTTTCTGGATGCGGAGAATCTGAATGTTCAACTTCAACTAGATAAAACAAATAATGTCAATCCACAAAATACTATCTCCATATGATTATGCAGTGAAGGTAAACAACAGATTTCCTAGACTTAGTTCAGTAAATAGAGGGTCCAGAGATCTATGATCTGAAATTCCTGATATCTTTAAAGATAACGTGAACAGAAATATCTCAAAAATGCAAAAAAGGCCAAAGAAGGTACGAGAGTCATCCACTGATTCATTGAAAATAGCTAAAGAAAGGCAGAAAGCAAAAGAGAGGGTAAATTAAAACCAAAGTTCAAGATAAGACTAGATGAAAAGGAGTTATATCTAAAAATACAATGTAAAGAAATTTAGGATATCAATCGAATTGAAATTTAAAATATTTATTTAAAATATTATAGAAATCAAAAGAATTATTTGTACATCGGTAATAAAAGACAAATAAGCAAAAATCTAGTGAAAAAAGAAAATGTTAAAAGGAACTGTTAAAAATATCAAAATTGTTAATACTTAAGAAAATTTAATTATTGAATTTCAACTGAATGTTATAGGAAATAAAGTTAAACGAAAATATGATAAGAAAGGTACAGGAATATATGAAAATCTTTCAAGTTGATTTACTTCAAGGGCTACCTGCCATTTGTAAATGGGTACAGAAAAGAGTGCAATAGCCAAACTAAAAAAAAATAAATCCTTTATATTCCAATATTTGAAAATGGTAGTGCTAAAGAATGTTCAAAACATTGAACTATTATAATTATGTCATACGTAGTAAGTAATGATCAATGTTTCACAATCCAGATTTCAACACTGTGTTTAACGAGAACTATCAGTTGAATAAGCTGATTTTAGAGAGGCAAAGAAATCCAAGATCATATTGCTAATATTCAACAGATAATTGAAAAAGCAGAGTAGTAAATGTAAATATAGAAAGGTATAAATGTAGAAATATGACTATTTTTCCTTTGCTGATTATATAAACACTTTTGATTATGAAAATTACAACAAATTATGAATAGCCCTTAAAAACATGAGCATACCTGGCAGTCCCCACCTATTGAAGATTTTTATGATGAACAAGAAGCAACATTTAGATGGGAACATGGAACAGCTATGGGACTCAAAATTGGGAAAGCAGTGCATCAAGATTTATTGATTTAACTTATGTGAGAATGTATCATGAGAAATACTAGGACCTGCAATTTAAAAGTGCCAACAGAAACATCAACAACTGAAGATACACTTTGATGACTGGTAGAAAGATCTTGTTGAAAGTGAAAGAGAAGTGTGCAAAATATGGTCTATTGCTCAATGTTTCAGTGATAAGCTAATGCAAATTAGGTTAGAGAAATTCTGAAAGATTAACTACTTGGATATTTTTTTAAAAAAATACTAGCAATAGTACTTAGACTTATATACTGCTTCACAGTGCTTTACAGCCTTCTCTAAGTGGTTTAGAGAGTCTGTATATTGCCCCTAACAATCTGAGTCCACATTTTACTGACCTCGGAAGGATAGAAGGCTGAGTCAACTTTGAGCTAATGAGATTCGAAGTGCCAAATTGCAGGTAGCCATCAGTCAGCAGAAGTAGCCCGCAGTACTGCCTTCTAACCACTGTTCCAATACTGTTCTGCTAACTTATTTTATCTTCCTCTCTCCAAGGAAGTTCAAAAAAATCATAGGATTAAAAATAAAATCACAGGAATAATGATGATAGTCCTGAAAAGAAGAAATCACTGCTATATGGAAGAAAAACTCTCACGAATGTAGACAAATATATGTGTTCCAGAATCCAGCAACAAAGACTCTTACAGAACTAGACAAAGTATTAAGATGGAGCGAGATCACACTAACAATAAAGGAACATTGATGCCTTTGAATTGTTGTTCTGGATAATATTTCAGTGAAAGAATAATTTAGTATTGGATCAAGAAATTCAATAGTGTAAGTGGAAACACTAATAATGAGAAAGCAAGGCCAACAGAAGACTAAGTGGCTAAATACTGTATTATCAGTAATACAGCAAGACTTTACAAGAATTCAAAGAACTGGTTCCTGAAAGACAATCCCAGTGAAGTTATGTTCATTGGATTATGAAGAATCAGAAGTGACCGAAAAACTAAATGAAGTAATATCTATTGTAATATTTTAGGACAGTACATGCCTTTCATTTGTTTGTTGTCTCATTACAAATTTCATTTTATCAATCCCAAAATTGCCACTCATGATGGAAGATGGAAACACTTTCCTGCTAAGTCCTTGACTTGCGACCGGTCCTAAAGTCCTCGACTTATGACCGGCCGCAAGTCCTCAACTTACGATTGACAACCGGCAACAGCCTAGCCGCGCCTGATTGGCTAGGAAATGATTGGCTGAGCGTGGGCTGCCAGAAGCACTCTATTGATCGCCCTGCTTGACAGCTCCCATATAAATAGCTGTCAAGCAGGGCGAGGTGCTGAACTCTCTCTGTATATAGTTAACTGTTGCTGTTACTCAATAAATAGCTGTTCGCTTACCTCAGCTGCCTCACGCCTCATTGGTTCCTTCGAACTTCAACACTGGCGGAGAAGGTAGGATGCTGACGGTTTCTGCCTGAACAGCCACTAAAGACAAGGAAGCGAAATTATTATTTTTTCTCTTGAAGAAAACAACTATTTTACCTCATGCCACAACAGCCATGGCTTCGCTTCCGCCATTTGCTCCATTCGGAACCGCTGGCGAGTCTTGGGCTGGGTTCCAGGAACATTTTGAATGCTTTCTGATTGCTAACAATAACCATAACCTGCCCTCTGACTGCACGTGCAGCTTCTTCTTGAGTTTGTGTGGTCCTGAAATGTTTAATACAGCCAGGGCTCTCACTTCACCTTTGGCCGTATATGAACTCAGCTGGGACACAGTAATCACTAAGCTAAAAACCCACTATGCTCTGACACCATCAAGGATCACCTGGTGATATGCATTCCAACAGTGCGTTCAGAAAGACTCCGAGACTGTGAGCCGGTTCTTACAGTCTCTCTGGACGGTGGTGATCCAGTGCGAGTTCATTGAGCTCGCCGACTCTCTCGTGGAACAATTTGTCTGCAGAGTTCGAGATCTTGAAACAGAGTCTTTTGGCTAGGGCAGAGATCACATTGACCGTGACCCGCTGTCTTCACCTGACACTGCCCTTAAAGACTACCAGGGGACTCAAATTCCCACCCTGGGCTGTCATTCTGTGTGGGTAGACTATGGGGCTTTCCACAGTAGTCTTCCCATCCTGATTGTGGAAAAGCCACTGCCTGCCCTGTTAGGGCTTGATTGGTTCCCCTCGCTGGGCCTATCACTCTTGGGGGTGCATCAAACCACGGCTGCCTCCCCTAGCATTGAAGACATCATTGCAGACTTTGCTGACGTCTTCAATGGTAAGCTGGGGGACTACAAAGGGACCCCTATTTCCCTAAATTTGGACCCACAGGTTGCTCCTATCAGGCTGAAGGCTCTCAGGGTGCCTTTTGCCTTGAGGCCAAAGGTTGATGCTGAACTTGACAAATTGTTGGCACAGAACATCCTGGAACCCATCTACCACTCCAAATGGGAGACCCCCATGGGAGGTTCCGGTCTATCAGGATCTGCACTGACTTTAAGTCGACCATCAACCTCAGCCTCCAGGCAAACCCCTATCCAGTCTCTGTGGTGCAGCACCTGCTCCATTCCTCGGGGCAGGGCTGCATATTTGCCAAACTGGATATGGCACAGACCTACCAGCAGCTTCCGGTGGATGACGAGGCCGCAGTGGCCCAGACCATCGTCACCCACCGTGGGTCTTTTTGTTGCCTCTGCCTTCAATTCAGCATTTCTGTTGCCCCGGGGATTTTCCAGAGCCCCATGGAGCGATTATTCAATGGGCTCCCAGGCATGGTTCCCTACTTCGATGATGTCCTGATCGCTGTTCACAGCTGCTCAGATGTCATCGAAGTATTCAGGGGTGCGGGTTTGAAATTAAAGTGCAGCATGTTCATTTGCTGTGCCAAGGGTGGAGTTCCTGGGTTTCTTGATTGATGCCCAGGGCATCCACCCTACGCCCTCCAATGTTGCTGCCATCAGGAACACCCCAAAGCTGCCTCTAAGGTAGAGCTACAGGTGTTCCTGGGCCTTTTAAACTTCAACGTGCCAGTCCTACCTCATAAGGCGTCACTAGCCAAGCCTGCATTGGTTGCTTCACCAATCCGCAGCCTAGTGCTGTGGCAGCCATGAAGCGCATGTGTTTGTGGCTGTCAAAGCTATGCTTATGTCAGCGGCTGTCTTAGTGCAATGTAGTGACAAGCTGCCGCTGATGCTGGTATGTGACGCCTCCCCTGTTGGTCTGGGGACAGTTCTGAGCCATGTCCTCCCCAATGGCTCTGAGGCCCCCATAGCTTTTTTTTCCCCAGACATTGTCTCCGGCTGAGAGGAACTACAGCCAGATCGACAAGGAGGCTCTGGCTGCCGTGTCCGGGATTAAAAAGTTCCATGACTACTTGTGTGGATGGCATTTCACACTCTTCACTGACCACAAGCCTCTCCTTGGACTTCTGGCCAGTGATCGTCTTACCCCTCCCATCCTCTCTCCTCGGATGACCCGTTGGACAGAGTTCCTGGTAGTGTATTCTTATATGCTGCAGTACTGTCCGGGCAAGCAGCTAGGGCATGCTGATGCCCTCAGCCACTGCCCCCTCCATATTGCTGACCCACAGCCAGTGCCATCCTTGTTGATGCTTTCCATCGCCTCCCTCGACCTCTCACTGACTGCCTCGGACGTGGCGGCCCACACCAGGGCTGATCCTGTCCTTTCCCAAGTCTTCTCGTGGGTCTTGCAGCGCCTTTTCGCAACTCACGGTCTGATGATATTGTCATGTCCACCAATGGGCTGCAGTTTGTGTCCATGGCCTTTCAGGAGTTCCTGGCCATGCAGGGGATCCGCCACGCACCTACCACCCCTTACCATGCTGCTTGCAATGGCTGGGCGGAATGAGCCATCCGCTCAGCCAAAGAGGCATTGGGCAGGATGGATCAGGGTGATTGGCTGGCAAAGATGACCGCTTACCTCCTAGGTCAGCACTCCACCCCTTGCCCTAGCTCCAACAAAAGCCCTGCTGAACTGCTGATTGGCCGGCTCCTGCGAACCACCCTGGACAGACTGTACCCACTCTACTCAGGGCAACAGCCTAGCAACGTGAGGGCTCCTTCCCGCACTTTTGGGGAAGAGGACCTTGTTTGGGCTCAGAATTTTACTGGGGATCCAAAGTGTGTGCCTGCCACCATTACTACAGTAATCGGTCACTGTTCTTACAGGATTGCCCTCACAGATGGCACCAAGTGGCGGTGCCATGTGGATCTCCTGAGGCCTGCACTCAATCCAGCCCGTCGAGCCCAGCCGCCATTGCCCAGCAGCCGGCCCCAGTTTTGCCGCAGCCCGCAATTCTTCCATCAAATGCAGCTCTGTATGAGGCCTTTGCCTAGTCAGTCCTTCCCTACCCTGCTACCGCCTTCCGGCAGCCATACCAAGTTCCATCTCCATCCGTCAATGCTCCTCCTGGGTGCTCCTCACCATGAGGTCTTTGCCCAATCAGGCCTTGTCTATCTTGCCTTCACCTACCGGCAGCCACAATCTAGTTCGCCTCGGTCGGATGTGCCCCCTCACCCCGTCCTACCTTTTCCCCTGGATCTGCCTTTGGGGGTAGGCCAGAATGATGTTGCCCACAGCTACACTCCCTTCAGGGAGGAGCTACCACAGGGACCTCTTACCCCATCAACGCCACTGCTGCAACTGAGGCGTTCTGGGCAGGTCTGACGCTGGCCCGCCTAGTTAAATGATTATGCATGCGCAACCTTCATGCATGCGCCCTCGCTAGGGGGGAAGGCGTGCCAAGTCCTCAACTAAAGTCCTTGACTTACGACCGGCCGCAAGTCCTCGACTTATGATTGACAGGCGGCAACAGCTTGGCCGCGCCTGATTGGCTAGGACACAGCTGGCTGAGCATGGGCTGCACTCCTATTGGTCGCCCTGCTTGACAGCTCCCTTATAAATAGCTGTCAAGTAGGGTGAGGTGTTGAACTCTCTCTGTATATAGTTAACTGTTGCTGTTACTCAATAAATAGCTGTTCACTTACCTCAGCTGCCTCATGCCTCATCTGTTCCTTCGAACTTCAACATTTTCTATCCCTCCTTCTTTGATGAGATTATTTATAGCACAGAGGGGCAACCTGCAGCCCAGACTTCAGATGATACCAGTATAACTCTGGCTGAATTACCAAACTATTGCACGTCCACTATTGAGCAGAAAGCCAGAAGGAATACAATTATGCTGTGGGTGAGTGGGTGATACATGGAATGAGTCTTTCTAAGGTGATGTGAATTGGGTGGGGCAAGGAGGAAGCAGGCAATTACCATGCCTACTGCCGGTGTGCATAACTAAGACGATATCTATTGATATGCAGACCTCAGCTCACTGCCTGGTAACCCACCCACTCATTTTATAGAATACCTCGGGTAATTTAAAGTTTCTGATTTTCATCTGAGTAGCCCCTCAAAGATGCTTCACAATTTACATTTTCCATCACAAACATTCATCTGTCAAAAATGTTGTTATCGTGTCAAAGAAAGTGTTTATTTCACAATGTATTAATGGCTTCCCAATGCACCTACCTGGAATAAAAAAAAGCACTCACTGTCATTTATATATTATGAAGTATACATTAGCTTTCTCAGGTATCGTTGGGCAGAAATAGAATCTTAAAATGTCACCTTAGATTTTTATTTCTCTTGTAAAACAAAAACAGATATTTAGCTCAGTGCTGGAGTTCTTGGTCCTCTTGGTGAGCCTGGTATCGCCATCTTTATCCATGTGTTTCTACCCAAGTTTCACTTCATTAACTCTCTTAGATCAAGGACATGAAAGGTGGAGTCTTATCAGACTTCATCATAGAAGGAGGAGGAAAAGAAGATACTCTTATATCTTATAGAATGTTCAGCTCTTCCTTTGGTAATGGGTGAAGCTATCCCAACTAACACCGAAGTTACGATTTTGCCAACCTTTAGTGATGGTTCAAACATCTGCCTCCTTGTGCTATCCTGACAGATGCCTATGTTTAGGGGTGGGCTTCAAAAATTTCAGCAATGTGTTCTCTGCCTGGTTGCTGGGTGGGCGTGGCCATGGTGGGCATGGCCATGGTGGGCGTGGCCTAGTCAGCCTCCTATACCACGGCCATGGTGGGCGTGGCCTAGTCAGCCTCCTATACCACGGTTTTTGCCTTCTCCAGGCTTCAGTGGCTTTCCTCTGGGAGCCTCTGGGAGGGCAAACAATGCTTCCCACCCCCCCGGCTTAGGAGGCCCTTTTCTGACCTTCCAAAACTTCCAGGAAGCCTGTTTTTTCCCCTCCCTGAGCTTCCATGTGGGCCCTGCACTTACATTGCATCCAAAATGGGCCCTGTGGAGACTCCTAGGAGGGGTGGGGTGGAGTGGGTGGGGCCATCCAGGTGTGAGATTTGGAGGTTCTCCAAACCATCCATAACGTTAGCAATAGCAATAGCAATAGCAGTTAGACTTATATACCGCTTCATAGGGCTTTCAGACCTCTCTAAGCAGTTTACAGAGTCAGCATATAGCCCCCACAGTCTGGGTCCTCATTTCACCCACCTTGGAAGGATGGAAAGCTGAGTCAACCTTGAGCCGGTGAGATTAGAACTGCTGAACTGCAGATTACAGTCAGCTGAAGTGGCCTGCAGTACTGCACCCTAACCACTGCGCCATCTCGGCTCTTATAAAGCTACTCCCAAACCTGGGCAAACCCGTAGCAGCCCATCCCTGCCTATGTTGCTATTACCATGTTGTTTCTGCCCATTGGTTATGGAAACATTTATATATAGATATGCATTAAGCATGGACATATTAACTCTCCCCCATCCTCAACACTATGTTATTTCTAATATTTAAAATTCTACGATGCTCATAAATGTAGTTGCATGTCCATTGGCAGGAATAATTTCCACCTATGCAAAAAGATGTCATTTTTTTTAAAAAAAGTTTCCATTAAGGCAGAAACTCCTATGCTGCTCCTGTCATTCTATTTGAGGAGTAAAAGCTGGTGCCGTCTTCAGCCAAGGAAAATGTTTTCTTGACTGTAATACTGAGCAGCACACAACAAAACCTGCTTATCTGGTGAGATGACAAGGGTATTGCCTCCCACGCAGTTCTGTCCAGGCATTTGATGTGCTTTTTTTTAGTAGCCCATAATTACATTCCTTGCCAGCCATAAGGATCAAATTGAGCTTGTGCACTTGGATTTGCAAGGTGGGATAATGAAATGGGCTCCCTTGACGAGCTGGCTGTCCTAATGGTCGGCTAGCCTGTTCTCAGATTAATATGGTTATAATCATGGAATCTGAATAGAATGGCATTATCTCTCCTGTGAATGCAGATTGCTTTATGTTAAGTTGGATTGTTAAGAGATTTGTCATCAACTTTCTTTCAGCCACCTGCAAGCTCTCTAGATTTGTATCTGCCGTATTACACAACCTTGAATCAGAACTCCTAGAGAGCCCCCAGTCAGGAAGGCAAGGTTTGATTGCAAAATGTATCCATCTGCAGAATCCCCAATTTATTTTCCCATTGCTATCTATAGGGAAAGTGTTGACACAGGCTAACCAACCCAGTGTTTTGTTTATTCACATGCTGAATGTCACTCAGGCAACATGATTGTTTAATTCTGAATGAAATAAAGGTGTGTAGATTAAGCTGCCGAATGACAATGAGGCAGATTATAGAGAGTATATTTATTGTAGCTACATATTATTCTTTCATGAATTCTGGATTTTTTTTTACCTAACTTCATAATGATGCCTGCACTGAGTGAGAGGTTAAATTCTATTTAGACTATAGCATGCTGGCTGAAGAATTCTGGAACTGGAAGTCTGTATGTCTTAAAGTTGCCAATAGCAATAGCATTTAAGAGTTTTATATACCACTTCATAATGCTTCACAGCTCTCTCTAAGTAGTTTACAATGTCAGCATATTGCCTCCAACAATCTGGTTCTTATTTTACTGACCTTGGAAGGATGGAAGGCTGAGTCAACCTGTGAGACTTGAACTGCCAAAATCTGGCAGATGGCAGTCAGCAGAAGTAGCCTACAGTACTGCATTCTAACCACAGTGCCACCACGGTGCCACATTGGCCTAAAGGGTTATTTCCCACTTTGAGAGTACACAATCTTTAAAGGTCACTTAGGTGAGATGGGCAGTGTAGAAACTTGATATAAAGATAGATAGAAAGATAGATAGATAGGAGACAGAGAGATAAATATACAGATACGCTGATAAAGAGATATGAGAGAGAGACAGATAGAGAGAAATAAACAGATAGACAGATAGAGAGAGAGATAAAAGGAGAGAGAGATATCAAATGGACAAATCTTTTTCCTATCTTCAGCATATTTGAAGCTTAATCAGAGTGTAGTACTGCAGGCTATTTCTGCTGATCACCTGCCATCAGCATTTCAGCAGATTGAATCTCACATAGCTCAAGGTTGACTCAGCCTTCCATCCTTCCAAGGTGGGTAAAATGAGGACCCAGATTGTTGTGGTACAATATGTTGACTCTGTAAACCACTTAGAGAGGGCCATAAAGCACTGTGAAATGGTGTATAAGTCTAATTGCTAGTGATATTAAATTGTTTCTCTTTTATTAAAAAAATAGGCTTCTGCAAATTGTTTTAGAAAACTAAAGACTAATACATACTCCTTTATGTGATGAATTCCACTTCTTATCAAAAGCAAGGAAGTGAAATTCTTGTTGAATCAAATCAACTCCAAGTTGTCAGGGTTCCAAGTAACACACCAACAAAAGAAAACTCCAAGGCTAGCAATTCCTCAAAGTTCCATTTTATTAGAGATGTCATATTTGCACATCTGGGAAAACCCGAATCTGGGAGTTCCCTGTTCTCCCCACACAAAATAAAGTCAAAGATCCATCACATGCACCCACAAGTCCATTACATGGTCCAATCATTTCAACATCCCAACTGGAGACCAGCCCCAATCACTCCCATCCAGGTGCATCAAGGTGTGTCCTTGACTCCCATAGAAAAGAACGTTGTTATGGCTAATCCTCCACTGCTCCTTGTAATCTCCCTCCTGTTTTCCCAGGTTCTGAATGTGGCAGCCCTGAAGCTCCAACGAAAAAGATGGCTTCCAGGATTGACAAACGTTGTTTACATGCAGTATGTGTTCGCATGTAAGGGGTAACATTAGAAAAGAATTCAAAAGCAGATCTATAAATGCTGCAGAAACATATTTGTTAGAAGGGTAGGAACTATGTATAGTTGCATATTTATGGACATAAGTAGAGGGTTACCTGTAACTATCATGATGTGAGATGATGGCAGAACTTGCTGGTCTTCTGCTTTGAAATGACCTGTGGAGACTTCTAAGCTTTGTCTGAAACAAGAAGGAAGGCAATAAGATTTGTACAATCTATAACACCCCCTCCTTCCCCCATGCAATTTCACCTTTATTCTTCCCCTTCCCTTTTAAAGATCCACAGATGGGAAAGAAAGCAGCAATTCTGTTCCAATTTATAAGGAAAAACTTCCTTTTCTGTCTTTCCATTGCCAATCTTCATTAGTGAAGATTCTGAAGTACTTCCAGGCACCATTTAAAAAAATAAGAATTCAGAGAATTTTTTGATCACAAGACCCCGCAATTAAATATTCCTAAGCACCTGGATTCTGAATTTTGATAATACGACTATGGGGATACAGCAGTGGTTGTAAAATGGTCATAAGTCACTTTTTTCAGGGCCACTGTAATTTTAAACATTCACTAAATGAACCATTGTGAGCCAAGGACTACCTGTATAGTCCAAATATAATGCAAGCATATTTGCAAATATATTGTTTTCCTAATCAGCTAGGAAGGTACAAGTACTATCATTCAATCATGATACTTGGGAATTTGTAAATGACTAAAGGATTCCTAACAAACCATTTTCCATGACAAGGCACTAAAATTTAGAGAATCAGTAAAAGTATTTGCCAAAGAAAGAGCAATGCTTTCTTCTGATATCTGAGCATGGGTGGCCTATGCTTAGGTGTTGTTGTAAGTTGCGAAGTCATGTCCAACCCATTGCAACCCCATGGACCACATTCCTCCAGGCCTTCCTGTCCTCTACCATCCCCTAGAATCCATTTAAGCTCATGCCTACTCCATCCAGCCACCTCATTCTCCATCGTCCCTTTCTTCTTTTGTTCTCAATCTTTCCCAGCATTTGGCTCTTCTCCACTGAGTTCTCCCTTCTCATTAGATGGCCAAAGTGTTTGAGTTTCATCTTCAGGATCTGGCCTTCTAAAGAGCAGTCAGGATTGATCTCCTCTAGGATTGATGGGTTTGATCGTCTTGGAGTCCAAGGGACTTGCAGGCACCACTGTTCAAAGGCCTCAATTCTTTGGCATATGTTTAGGTAGAGCGAGGCAAGCACAAATGAAATGTATGGATTGTTTTTCTTAAATAGGGGTCAGGGGAAATTACCGTATATGCAGCAACATCTCTAGCAAGCCACATCGAAATGACAATAATGTGAACTCAATGTCATTGAGCACATGATACAATTGCATATTTGCACCATAACATCTGATGCAGCATATAAGTCATATCATTTCTCTAAAAATGCCATGATATGCACATTCCATTCCTTGTACTCATGTGGATGCCCATGCTGATAGGCTTTCCCCTAGTTCTGTAAACCCCAGTCTCATCCAGAAACAAAAATAACAAGAAAGTTTCTATTATATTTACAGACTATCTAATTTAGTCCTAAATTATACAAGGCAAACTCAGAAGTGTTTTATATATCTATTAAGGCGATGCATGCTTTGAAAATAATTAGAAAGATGTGCTTTGGACCTTATTCAAGCACAACCACTGAGTTCTATATTAATTAGAGAAGTTGAATGTTTTGCAGATGAAAGTCAGTTTAATGTAATGGTGTGTGAGTTCTAGTCCTTCCTTAGGCACAAAGCCAGTTTTGTGACCCTGAGTCAGTCACTCTCCCTAAACCCTAAGAAAGAGGCAGTGGCAAACCACTTCCGAAAAACCTTGCCAAGAAAACTGTAGGGAGTAGTCTAGGCAGTTGCCAGGAATCAAAAACTGACTCGAAGGGGCCATGGGGGAGGAAAAACCAACCCACCACCTTTTTTTCAGAGCTCCATGCAAGACTGAAAGAAAGAAAAATGCTTCTGCTTTAAGGAATTCACTCATTAAAATGAATAAAATGGTGCCGGTTTTTTTCCAGCTTGACAATATCAAGTACCTTTAATAAATTGTAGCATGCAATTGTAGCATTCATTTAAAGCATTAGTGTGTCTTGCATAGTATAAACAACATTTTAAAGTAATCCTTATCCAAAGAGGGCCTTCCAATAAGTTAGGGAAGGAAGAAGGTAAACAAAAGGAAGGGATCACCGGGAGAAACATGCAAAATTACATATGAATCCAATCTACAGAAAATACATGTTTATTTTGAAAAGCATTGATAATATTTATCTTCTCCAAAAATGTAGACATGAATATTTAGCATAATTAAACTATATGTATAGGAGAGAAAATGATCACGTCCACTATTCTGAACTAAATTAGCTATAATTAGTTGAAAATGTTCTTTTACTCCTGCATTTCAGGCTGTTTTTATCATAACTGGATCCCCAATTATAAGTTAGGTTCAAATGCATTTTCTATCATCCTACTGGAATATTGAAAATTACTGGTTTTGCAGCCATAACACAGTTGCAAAATTCCAAAAGGGTGATTTTGTTCCATTTTGCATAGTTAAAATAGAAAAGAAAGAAAAAGAAAAGAGATGCTTCTTGAATATATAGAAAAGTATCGTTTTGAATATTCAAAGTGTTGTGTGTAATTTTACAGCTTCTTTTTATATCATTTTTTCCATTGAATCCCTTTTAAAGGAAAACTATTTTCTAGGCTAAAACATTCTTCTAAGAACAGCTTTACTTTCGCTGATGTGATTATGATTAGGAAATTTAGATTCTCGACATATGAATACATTAGAAGAGATTCTCTCTTATGATGCTCAGCCTACTTTACGGAAAAGAATGCAAGTGTATTGCAAATAAATAATTAAGGATCTTAAAATGTATTTAGAAATTCCTCTTGCTAATAAAATCACCAGCATTTAAGTATGGCCATTTTGACTCCTTCTGGAAGGCCAGATACATTTTTAGTTTTAACTGTTAACTTTATTTCACTGGATAGTCGAAACACTAGGGTGACAAAGTTGAAAACAGGTAAATCATCTAGGAATAGACTTTTTTTTTCAGATGTAGACCCAGCTGGTATGGTGTTGCCTTTGTGTCAGTGATCCATGTTGCATTCTGCTACAGAGACTGTTCAGACAATCTGTTGCACAGCTGTTTGTACTTCCAAATGAAAAGCCAGGTCTGTTAGTGGTATCACTCAACAGGTATTATAATAACAGTAAGGGTTCCATTAAAAAAAATAGCATATGTCTTATGAAAGTGAATCAATTGCATTTGAAAGAAGTAATTAGATATGTCTCTCACCAGGTTCTTACCGTTTAGGAATAAGAATACATTTCATTTTGTGGAAGGTAACCATGGCATCAAAATGAAATTGGATTGGGCTGGTGTACTACCCACTCCCTTGTGGAATATTCTACCTTCCTATGTAAACTGCCATGGCCTTGGAACAACAAAGGTATTCCAAGTTTGCTGTAGCAGGGATTTGCAATACATTATCTGACAATTTCATGTTGGCTCAGGATTTGATAGAATCATAGAGTTGGAAAGTAATGTGTTTAGTCTAATCTCCTATTTGGTGCAGGATTTGCTCAAGATTTGGATAGATTCAGCCTCTAGTTACACTAGTTACTCTTTTACATCTGAAAGAACCTACTCCATTGTCTCATTTTCAGGAAGTTTCTCCTAATGTCTATCTGAGTCTGCTCAAACAGCAATTCTAGCTTTATTGTTTGCAACCACAATAGTAGATCTATTTGCCCTTATGTATGATAGCCTTCAGTCATTCTCTCATAGGGTTTGATTACTAGTTCAACCCACCATCATATCAATTCTCCTATTAACTCACTTTATCTTGTTGATGACTTTTTTACGCTGTAGCACACAGAATCGGATCCAGTTTCCAAGTGTAGACTGACCAAAATAAATAGAGTGGGAAATTATCTCCCATAAGCTGGACTCTCTGCTTACTGCAGTATATTTCAAAATAACTTTTGCCCTATTTTTAAGCAATTGAAACATAATGATGTCTCAAATTCAATTGAGTGACTCAGTTATCTAGCCCAGATTGTTCTCACACATACTACTGCTAAAACAGGTTTCAGAGGTTCCATGGTGACCAATGTCAATTAGTATGTAGCCCTACTCATATAGATACATACAAGGTGTATAACATCTAGTGGGAGGAAGGAATAGTTTTGAGTATGGATCAATGGTCTGTAAGCCACTGGACTAAGAATTGCACCCCACTTGTTATATTTTTCTGTCCTGAAAAAATAGAAGTACAATAAAACCAAACACCCTTCAGGAATTAGGGAATTTAACAGGATGCAAATTGACTACTTTGCTTGCTTACAAATGAGCATGTACTTTTCTTGACATATGAGCATGTGCTCATTGGAGAAAGTGCAGATCTCTGACAACCATTTTGTAAGAGTACCAGTGGTGGGTTTCAAAAATTTTTAGAACCTCTTCTGTAGGTGTGGCCTGCTTTGTAGGAGTGGCTTGCCAGCCATATGACTGGGTGGGCGTGGCCAACTTGTAAAATGTGGTGAAACTCACTTAACAATGCTCTTGCTTAGCAAGCAAAATGTTGGCTCAGTAACTCTGGCATTTGAAGCACATAAGTCTTAAAGCTGTCAAGTTACAAGACCCTTGCACCCCTAACCCTTTAGAAAAAAACCCCAGGGGTGTTCAAACTTGACAGCTTTAAGATTTGTGGACTTCAACTCCCAGAATTCCTCCTCTCCCTCTTCATCTTGATGATGTGCAGATGGGTGGGGGGGAGGGAGCTGGAAGCAGTTCTATATGGCACTGTAGATTTGTGGAACCTCTTCTGTAGAAGAGGTTAGACCTGGCAGGAACCCACCCCTGAAGAGTACCCACAACACGCTGAAAATGCTAAATGTGCCCATCAGTTCCAACATAATCAAGTACCCCAATGCCTAAAGGAACATTTGTTGAAAATCTCCTTTCTTTAAAAAAGGGACATAACTAATTTTCATATATAAAGGTGTTGTGGCCCAGCAGGAGCCATTGGAACTGCTGATGGACTCCGATAGTGAGGACCCCTATGAATCTGCTATGGAAGATGTGGAGGACCCTGGGCAGGGTTCAGACTCAGAGCAAGGACCAGAGAGGCTGGTTGGCACCAGGAGGCGCCTGAGGCATGGAGCAGTGCTGAAGATCAAAAGGAGTTTGTCCCTGATGCCAGGCAATGAAGGGCGGAGAAACGGAGGCAGCAGTTACGGAGACAGACTCATAAGAGATAATCAAGTCCAGGTGGTTGTGGCTTGGCCCCTCCCTAGGGTGTATATAAGAAAAGACTTTGGGAAGAGTCCTTTTGCAGGACACAACCGTTCGTAACAATCTGGAGAACTCCTTGTTTGGTCTGCCTTGTGTTCCCATGTCTGTTGAAGTCTGGGTTGCTGCCAATATCTTGCCAGTGAGTTGTGTCTGGGCTTTCAGCCAACAGGAATATAACTGCTGTGAATAAAGAGTTGCAAACAGCTAAGCCTGTGTCTGTGTTCATTACTGGATGGAGGGGAGCCAGAACATAAAGGTATAACCTGAAGATAAATAAATGGCAACGAGACATCATGATATAGACATTTAAAGTATGATTACTTTGAAGACGATTTGGAAGAATCGGTTTTGGATTTCAAATGCAGCTCTCAGCTGTGCATTAAAGTAGCCCAACATTTTTCAGGCTTCCATGAAAACTTGGGGATAGAAATATCACTGCTATAGAAATGTTAATGATCATTAAACTTTTAAAGTTCTTTTCCTTCAGCTTGAAGAAGTCTAAAACACTTCTTCCAAGTCGTATTTGAAACTAATGTCATCCATTTAAAGCAATCTTTACTTTGTTGATTACAAGTCTTTGAAGTAAAGAGCTAATATTTCGGCACTATCTAACATTGTGCACCTGAATTTAATTAGACAGAACAATATCAGATGGAGTTTAACTGAAAAAAAACAAAGGTTTGTTTTTGCAATGACAAACTCACCTTACTTTAATGCAAAATTAAGTATTTGTTTTTTTCAAAGTATTAATTAAGAGCCGATCTATAGAAAAGCCACATACAGTATATTAGACAGCCTATGACACTCAGTATGCATTGAATCTTTGGTATTCAGTCATTATCTCTGGCTGTATATCTCTGGCCAGAAATTGTGGGTACTCTAACACTGGAAGTTTTAAATAAGAGACCGGAAAGCCATTTGTTTGGAATGAGATAGGATCTTCTGCTTGAACTTTGGATTGGACTTGAAATCCTCCAAGGTTCCTTTCAACTCAGTTATTCTGTTATTCTTTAATGCAACCTAGCACTTTTTTCACTATTTGCAGCCTATGGTGCCTGCTTCACATTGATTTTTTTTTTTCAAGGCGAAAGTGATCCTAAAGACATATATGGCTGCAATCTTGTTACAGATTAAAACAATGGCCGGTTAGAAACCTACCTGGCAGATCTTTTCTTCCCTAGTAAAAAAATAATCATGTGTCAGATTGAACCTCCTGAGGATCGTTGGATCAGGTTGACCTACAGTCAAATAGTCAACAATTATATTATACATTTTATTAAACAGCCAAATATATTCATAAAGGAGATTCCACTGATATATTTATTAAGGGTGGTTTCACAATTATGGAAATTTAGATAAAACAAAGTCCGTCTTTATTTGGTGATGGTCAGATCCCATTTTATATATTGTATAATTTTGGGCACATTTTTCAGGCCGAATTCAGATAAGGTGAAAGAAATTTAGAGAAGGATAATGAAACTTGGGCTAGATGATAATTCATGTGAATAGAGATTGAAAGAGGTGGACATGTTGAGCCTTGAGAACTGGAAGAGAATATTTATATACTTCTTCAAATAACATGAAATAATGTAACACAGAAGAAGGTCAAATCATGCTTTCTATTGCAAGACTCAGAATATTGGATTACATTATTACAGGGAGGAAGATTGAATGAATATTAGGAAAAAGTTCCTGACAGTAAGAGGAGCATGATAGGAGAACTAATTACCCAGAGAGGGATAAATTTCCATTCCCTGGATATTTTGAAGTAAAGGCTGGACAGCCATCTGTCAAAAATATTTTAATTTGGATTCCCACATTGTGCAAAGAATTGGTTTTTAGCAAACTAAACGGTTCTATCATCTATGCAAATCATAGACAACTTGAAGCTTAATTTCAAGGATTTTTTTTCCTAATTTAAAAAATGAAAAATGGTGATAATGTTTGAATCTGTTGGTAAGAATTATACATTCTTGTTATAACTGAAAACCCCTTGAATGCAGTAGTTTAGACAATATTTAAATATGATTCTAGTCTCTGAAAATAGAAGCAAATGTAAGGATAGATTTAAAATCAGTCATGGAAACCATGTTCTTAAATCAGTTGAACAGCTCACTTTAAAGGTGACATGCAGACAAAACAGCCTACATTTCCCTAACTTTCAGTGCTTGCTGTCAGTCTTTCCCAGTACCTTCACCTGTTATTTGGGTTTTTAAAAAATCAATTAAGTATTGATCCATTGGCTGCAACAGGAATTGAGCAACATCTTGTTGCTTGACCCAGATGGACTGAGAGAAAAAGAGTGAGTGTCTCAAAGTCACCCAGCAGGCTTTTCATGTATAAGGTAGGACTAGAACTCATAGTCTCCTAGTTTCTAGCTTGCTAACTTAACCACTAGACCAACCTGGTTCTTCAATATTTTAAGGCTGGCTGCCAACTATGCGAGCACATTTACATCGTAGATCTGTTGTGTTGTTTCCAATCTTAGGGAAGGTGTAGCAAGTTTTGAAATGCTGTGGATTCAGAAGGCTAGATGGTCAGGTGTTGCTAAGCACTGCACCTACATATAATATTTCTGTCACATAATGGTGTACAATGTGCACAGGTGATATAGCTAAGCAATTAAGAGTGAGAACTCAAGACAGGAACTTCTTCAGACACGAGTAAAATGGATAGATTTAGGTCAGACTACATGGTACATTATACATTGTTCAGTTACAAGTTTGTCCTTCCCTATTGTGTTGAAAAGCATTGCAACAATCAGAAACAGAAAAGTGGGTTGAACAAGGGATATCCAGTCTTTTGATGCCAGCCACTTTTTTTCGTAAAATTCCTTTTTCTTTCAGCTGCTTTCCTCCCTGGAGGAAAAATATAATAATCTGTTTTCTCCATATATATGGGTACGTAGGGAAGCAGTCTGAAGATGGTTTTCATATTCTCTGAGGAAAACTACCACAGAAAATACTGTATCATACTGCCTTATTTTGCCTCTAGTCCTGATTATATCCTCCAGCAATTATTTCTGTATTTAAAAATATCAGTTAAATAGAATTCATAGTTTATTCTTTATAATGTTTCTAGTCTCTCAGCTTTATCCTTCCCC
Source organism: Thamnophis sirtalis (assembly GCF_051295495.1). Lineage (NCBI taxonomy): Eukaryota > Metazoa > Chordata > Lepidosauria > Squamata > Natricidae > Thamnophis > Thamnophis sirtalis. The sequence continues at coordinate 121,482,572 of NW_028261381.1, forward strand.
TCCTCCGAATACACCTGTAATCTGAAGAGGATAATGCTTTCTATTCTTTGGAGGAGGCAGGAAGAATTACTGATCAAATACATTGAAATGTATTATATAAATGCTAAGTATTAGGGCTGGTGCCAAGTCTAAATGAATTTTTAATAGATAAATTCCTAACTAGAAATATTTAAAATAATGATTTTTAAATAAGAGCTAGATCATTTCTTTTATTTTGAAGAAGGGAAGGGAAGGCAGCGGAGCAGAGGGGAGTGGAAAGGAAAGTAAGGCAGGGGAGGGGAGGGGAAGGGAAGGCAGGGGGAGGAAGGGAAGGGGAAGGGGAAGGGGAAGGGGAAGGGAAGGGTACTTATTCCATTTTGATTCATGTGTTCCTCTGCTTGTATATCCTCCACAAAATATGAATTTCTCATTGGAAATAATGATGTGGGCCCAGTTATGGTAAAAAAGATCTAAGAAATAATAAACATTCTGCTTAAGAAATTATGTGCTTCCTTGTGTGGGAGATGCACTTTATCTACAAGGAAATGCAATGAATGCAAATCAGTTACATATTGTAGGCCGAGTTTATTAGTAATATGCAAATAAGACAGAAAAGCAATATCTGTGTTGTGCATATTTTTAATGTAATAGAGGCATCTTCACTGTCAGGTGTGGATGGCTGCTTGTTTCCTGCTGGAGAGGAGATCATTAGAATTTCAGTATCACATTCCACTCCTAATCTTAAAATTCCTCAACTTCTGTTTTCTTTAACATTTTAAAACTTTTCAAGACATATGTATGGTAGTTACAGGTCTGTTCCCAAAAGTGATATCAAGACAGGAAAGTCTATTTGGGGATGATAGCCATCTATTAAATTGAGTGAATGAGAGAGTGAGTGAGTGAATGAATAGATTTGTGAATAAGTGATTAAGTAAATGACCATTTGCACGAAAATGTCAGAAGTTGTTTCCATTCTCCCACAATTTTCTCCACTAGACATGGTAAAAATATTTGCTCCAGATTTTAATTCTTTAAACTTTGTGTTGAATATGCCCTTCTTTCCAAAATATGCATATTGCACCTCTGTTGCATATCAATTTTATTTTGCATTCACTGTATGTGTGTCTATATCTGTGTGTCTGTCTATCTGTGTTTCTGTGGAAATGCAACCAATGTGGAATTGGGACAACTTTAGAGTAAATGAGAAACTGAAAGTGAAAATGACATACACATTCTTACTCTGTATACATGTATATGTGTGTGTATATACATGCACATACACAGACATACTTATTTGCATTATCACATCTATGTAAACCTCACATTTATACTATGTTTACATTAACTGTAAAGTATAAAATTTTAATTAACATTGAAAATAAATAGTATCTCTCAAGCAAAATGCACATCAGCATAAAAGTACTAGTAAGAAAAGTTACCCTGACATCCTTTAGTAGGGAGGTTCAATGTCTAGGACAGTGTTTCTCAACCTTAGCAGTTTTAAGAGGTGTGAACTTCAACTCCCAGATTTCTCCAGCTAGTATTGGTTTCAGGAATTCTGGGAGTTGAAACCCATGTCTCTTAAAGTTGCCACAATTGAGAAACAATGGTTTTGGAGCAGGAAGTGAGAAGGTCTTTTCTCATATGCCTACCAAATGTAGCACCAGTTGTTTGTTAGAGAAAGAGAATAGTTAGACTAATTTGGGACAATGCTTTGTTTCACATAGTCTGGTTTTAAATAAAGGTGCCTTTAATTTTAATTGTGTATGGGAACATTTGAATTGTGCCTGGAAACAAATAAAGAGCAAATAAGAATCCTGAAATAAGAAAGTATTGTTGTTGGACATAACATTGTACCTTGTTACCTTCAATTATCTCTAACCAAGAATCTGGCTGCCACTATTTGACTTGCTGAGGTTTCTGAATGTTTTTCAAAGGTTGCCTCATGCTAAGTGTATTACTATAATCCAAACAGGGCATAATTAAGGGATTGTCACTAAGACCTCATCTGACATTCAATTTCTCACATTAGTCTTAGTTATATATACTCTTAATTATATATACTCTAACCATAATCTGAGCACCTATAATGAGATTCATTCAGGAACAGTGACTAAATAAGTCTCCCATCATATCCAGACTCATGACACACTCATGTAGCTTCCTTAGAATCAACATGGAAGTGGTTTATGATTGCCTTATTTTATTTTCTGATCTTGTTTACAGTCCTGGGATTCTCTGATGGTCTCTCATCCAAATATTAACCAACTGGTTAAGTTTTTCAAGATCAGCTAAGTGCAGTTAGGAGCTGTTGGCCAGTGTGAATCAGGAATACAGCCTACCCCTAACCCTAACCCTTTTGAAGATCCTTTCACCTGATTTCCTTTCTAACTAATTAAGAGCACACTTAGTCCTATTCAGGCACTTACTGGAATAGCAATAGCAACAGCACTTAGGCTTATATACCACTTCATAGTGTTTTACAGCTCTTTCTAAGCAATTTACAGAGTCAGCATATTGCCCCCAACAATCTGGGCCCTCATTTTACCAACTTTGGAAGGATAGAAGGCTGAGTCAACCTTGAGCTAGTAAGAATCGAACTGGTGAAGTTCAGGCAGCAGGCAGGCAGCAGAAGTAGCCTACAGTACTGTATTCTAGCCACCATGGCTCTTAACTGACTAAGTGGAACATGAAAAATGGAGAGAGAAATGATGCTCCATAGCATATCTGCTCCCAACTCTTTCCAATTTCTGCACATTCAAAGGGAAAATTTGCAGGAAAGCTGCCTTTCCCTGATCCTGGACCAGGGAAGAAGCTGTACTATATTCATATGAACACAAATGCTACGCCTCTTTAATTCCTGCCCAGGAGTTCACATAAAAAAAAGTGGAGGTTCAATCACACTTCTCTGGTCACTATTTGACTTTTAAAAAAATCTTCTCATGCAATCTGCTCAGGGGATTCAGTCAGTTTGGACTGGTTTGGGCAAACCAGTAGTTCTGATAATCAGTTGGCCCCGCCCACCCACCCCTGCTCTATTCCATCCTATATTTCCTTTTATTTATGTCTTATATTTGTTTGAAGCCCAGCTGATTGGCGCGGCAGAGCAGATTGCCACGTCTAGGCTGTTTTACTCACTGAGTCTGCAGGAAAAGGTAAATTTAGTGCTGATTTCAAGTGCAATGTGCGCGCTCACTGCACGTATTTGGCCCGTGTCCATGTGAAGTGAACCTGTTGTTACACTGGTACCACCACTGCCCCTGTTCCTACCTGAGCATGTAGAAGCTGGAGAAAAAAAGGACTAGAAGACTTCTAAGGTCCCTTTCAATCCTATGATTCTCTGCGTCCCCTTTATCTATTCATGTGTACAAGTCAATGCCTAAGTGGGGCTTTATTCTGGTCTAGCATAAATTTCAGGGTGGGTTTGTCCTTACCAAATCCAATAGAGCAGTTGAATGGCTAACATTACCAATTAGTACAGATCTTTTGTTTTTTTTCTGGAAAAAAATATATAAGACTGGATTCTGAATCTCTTCTGGTCACTGTGTAGTTGTCTTTCACATATGAAAAAAAGAACAGAGCAATGGAAGATGGGGAAACTGTGCTTTCCCCCAACTTGGTCTCTCTCTTTCTAGATATCACACTCCTAAACAGGGCATATTTGTTGCTTTTTGTCAACCTTCTGGTGGCACTGCCCCCGAAAGTCCACATACTATCATAGCTGGCATAAGATTTTTTCCCCCAACTGCCATTTGTACCAAGCAGCGAAAAAGAAGCAGGTGCAGAAGAAACACATTTGGTAGCAAGTGAAACTGTGCCTAAATGTTGCAAGGGGATGATTGAAGTCAACATAGAGGTGTTATTTTCAAAAACAGCCTCATGTTGAATGTAATTAATGGAAAAGAAAAAAAGCCCAGGCATTTTCAACGGATGCCTGCAGTATGATACATTCAGTAGGATTGCTGTCCACTGATTTGGAATACAATTCTTAAAACGACAGTTACATTCTTCCCAATGTTCATGCCTCACATTCGTTTATGACATTTCTATCCACATGCAATTCTATCCAAAGAAGTAGCACTCAACTTTTGAAGTGCGATTGTAACTACTAAATATGCAAAAAGAGAAGTGGCCAAATGTGAGACTCACAGATTGGCAATACAGCATGTACATATGAATCCTATGCTTATATTATCAGTCAAGATGACTCAAAGAAAGGGAGGGAGAAATAACACGTATAGTACTGATCTTATAAAAACAAGGAGGCTTAATTAAAGTGACAACTACAGATTTAAAGTCCAGACTTCACTGTGCAAACAAAACATAACATTAAGATCAGCTTTTCTGAATGTAAAAAAAAAAAAAAAAGACATTCCTAGAAAAAGCCTTACAGAGGTATTTATTGCCATTTCATGTTTGAAAAAAAGCATAAAGAGGCCAGTGATTGAGTCCTACTCTCTGATCAGTACAGAAATCCAAACTAATTTCTGCTTGGTCACATCCAGTAAAAGGAATCACATCAAATACTTTTATTCTTAGGAACCTTTTCCTAAGAGGTAATTCAATTCAATTACACTAGCCTGTAATTTTAGGGACGTGGTGGCTCAGTGGCTAAGATGCTGAGCTTGTTGATCAAAAGGTCGACAGTTTGGAGGTTTGAATCCCTAGCACCACATAACAGGGTGAGCTCCCATTACTTGTTCCAGCTTCTGCCAACCTACCAGTTCAAAAGCATGTAAAAATGAAAGTAGAAAAATAGGAATCACCTTTGTGGGAAGGTAACAGAGTTCTGTGCACCTTCAGCATTTGGTCATGCCAGTCACATGACCACGGCGACGTCTTTGGACAGCACTTGCTCTTTGGCTTTGAAACAGAAACGAGCACCACCCCCTAGAGTCAGGAATGACTAGCAAGGGGAACCTTTACCTTTAGCCTGTAATTTAAAAACATTATTCTTCATACTGCACTCTGGAACAATAGAAAAATATTGGACTTCTTCTGTATCACAGCTTCTCAAGTGTTTGAAGAGTGCTTCCTTGGGGACAGATGAAGGAATGTAGATTTCCCTTGGTAAATCTAGGCTGGATCATGGAGGCAACAAGATCCATTTCACCAAAATAAAAATGTCACCTAGTTTGCCCGAATAAAAGAATTCTGGTGGCCAGTTCTGTAAGACAGAGTTCCTCTAAATCTTTCCCTCAGAAGTAGCTGAAGTGTTTTTACACTTAGTGGCTTTATGCCAAGAAACCCAAGGCTGAGTGGCTTTAGCACAGACAGTGAAATTGGCCATAACATTTGTGGAAGCCATCCACTGTAGAAACAATTTGGCTCAGTCTACAAGTGCTTCACTTAGCCTTGCCTTGAGAACTTGATGTTAAAATTATTCATAATCTAAAAGAAAAAATAAAGGGGATGTTTACCTTATTTATAGATGACACAAAATTAGGTGAATTTATTAGAAGGTCAAAATCAAATTCAAAATGATCATGTCAGTGAAATGGGCTGAAAATGACATAATGGAATAACAATACAAGTAGTTATTAATCAAATGGGCATGTATAGAAGTTAAACATCTAACTTGGACATAATATTTATGAAACAAGGAATACTACCTGATTGCAAATTACAAGCAGTGTGACATGCCTACATAAAAGGTGCTTTTTCCAAAAGGCAATTGGACTTTCTTAATTTGTTTTTTCCTCCTTTAAAAACATTTTGCTTCTCATTCAAGAAGCATCTTCAGTTCAAAGGAAAAGACCAAGAGAGTCCAGTTGCCTTTTGGAAAAAGTCCAGTGGCCATTTGGAACAACCATTATCTGGATGATTGAGAATCTCTACATAAAAGGCAAAGAAAATTTGAGGCTATCTCAGTGTAAATAAAGTTCAAAATCAAGCGAAGTAACAGCTGTGTTTTATTCAGCACTAGTCATATTCCATTTGAGTACAGCATCACTTCTGGATATCACAATTTAAAAAGATACAGAAACCATTCAGAGGAAGGCAATATTATACATACACACACACACACACACACACACACACACACACACACACACACACACACACACACACACACACCATGTTTCCCTGAAAATAAGACAGGGCCTTGTTTTCTTTTGCCCTACAAAATATGGCTTGGGCCTTATTATCAGGGGAGGGCTTATTGTTTTGGGGTTGCCGGGTGGCTGCTCTCTCTTGCGAGCAGGCTCCCAAAGCGCCAGGCACAGCCTCAGGGTCAAACAGCTGTGTTGCGCTGTCACAGCAGCCATGAAGTGACTACGCTCACAAGCAGCCACCCGGCAAACCCCCTTTCCAGCTGGGCACAGCACCATTCACTGACCTAGGAGTATTGCCAAGCCGCATGAGCACCTGTTCACCGCCCCCTGGCTCCTGCGGCTTGGCGCCTTCGGAATGTCCCTAGGTCAGTGAATGGGGCTCTGCATGGCTGGAGAGGGAGATTGCGCGAGTGGTTTCTCTGCTCCCGCTTGCATGCCTCCCAGCCTCACAATGCCCTTGCCCAACTCTCCCTGCAGAGCCAGGGCACCTCCACTGCCGACGCTGCCCACCACTGCCACCACCATCCCAGCATGACTTTTTCTGTGGCTTCCAAACCACGGAGGTAGGATGCTGAGTCTTCCGGCAGTGGCCGCTCTGGGAGTATGCTTTATGGCTGTGGGCCGGCTGCTGGCAGAGCATAGCCCAAAGCATACAACCATGTGGCGCTTTGCCTGACTGGATGGGGGGGTTGTCCAGGGAGCTTATTTTGAGGGGAGGGCTTATATTTTTGCCCACCTGAAAAATGTGGCATGGCATTATTTTCAGGACATGTCATATTTTGGGGAAAACACTGTATACATATATAATGTTTTGTCAAGGCACCTAGTATGCTCAAATATGGGAGGGAGCATACTGCTTCCCTTTTGCCCTTCATCTCCACTCTAGGAACCTTCCAGGCCAAAACCATTTTGTATTGCATTTTTTGCTGGTATGTATGTATGTATGTATGCATGCATGCATGCACGCGTGTGCGCAAGCGCACGCACACACACACACACATATATATGTGTGTGTGTATATATATGGAGTATTTAGTCTTGAAAAAAAGAGTGATATGGCAATTGGAAGTACCACAAGAATATAAAAACCTAAGCAATGCCTTGCTGGATGAAACCCCTGGACCATTATATAGTGTCCAACCAACTGCATAAGGAAGCTCACTGATATCCCAGCCGAGAGCTTCAAATGACAGTGACATTGCCATCCAGGCTAATAGCCATTGAATCCCAGGGCTTCTGGGAATTGGTCCAATCCTTTTTTAAATCTAGTCAAATTACTGTAGTACCCAGCACCATATCTCATGGTGAAGGTAATAAGATGATAAGGCCTTGAATGAATACCTCTCTTTGCTGAAACTGCAAAGGTCTCTTCAAAATCTCTCTTGAAAACTGTTTCAGAAAGTAGTATAGGTCCCTTTGTGGGATATTTGTATTGTATTTGCTAGTTCCTTTTCAGTTGCTCAAAGGGTGAAAGAGAAATGACATAATGTGCAATGAAAATTCGCACAACAGTTCACCAAAAAACCTTTCATACAATGAGGGACAAAATATGGTTATAACTCTCCATAGAAGCATCATTTATTTTCCCATGGACAGTTCAATCAATAGCTAGTTACCTATCACATTGGGGGCTTAGCTGGATGAATAGGCATAGGTTGCCTTTGGCTAATTCTGGGATTGCTGCAACTTTACATTTGCTTTTGATTACCATTTGTAACTGGACCCACAGCAATTGTGTTATTGTGCTGTCTGCGTAATGTTCTCAATGCTACCTTTGCAATAAATCTCACAAGATCGGGAGACCTTGGGCAATTACAGGAAAATGCATTTTCAGGATATATTCCTTATCCTAAGAACCTTGGAATTGTATAAACTTTACTTACATCATTTCTTCATAAATTTTAGGTAGAGACTTCTTTCATCCCAATTACAAAATGCCACTTTTCTTGGATCTGCACATATAGTACATGAATACATTACATCTTGAGAAGAACTCAATGCATATGAGGGCCAACATGAGTTAAAGAACTGGCAGCTACAATTTCACATTCTTGCGTATATAACAATATTGTGGAAAATCAGTGAAACTTGTTATAATAGTTGAAGGCAATGAGTCGGCATGTACTTATCTGAATACAGGTAGTCCGTGACTTACACAACTCATTTAGTGACTGTTTACAAAGGCACTGAAAAAGTGACTTATGACCATTTTCCACACTTACGACTATTGCAGCAACTCCATGATCATGTGATCAAAATTCAGACACTTGACAACTGGCTCATATTTATGATGTTCCCCGGATCACATGATTCCCCCTTTGTAACCTTCAGACAAGCAAAGTCAAAGGGCAAAGGCAGATTCATTTAACAACAATGTCATTAACTTAACAAACACAACGATTCCCTTAACAACTCTGGCAAGAAAGGTCATAAAAGGGGGCAAAAGTCATTTAACAAATGTTTCACTTAAGAACAGAAATTTTGGACTCAAATTGTGATTGTACAGCCCATAAATTCAATTGACATATTTTTAATAGAAATGCATGGGTATATATATTAAGGAATGATCAAGCTATTATAAATAATTAATTCCCATATGACTGTAACTCAAGTAAAAAGTTTTTAAATACTCTTTATTAACTCTTATACTTTTTGGGAGTAACCATTTGGATTTAGAGTGAATCTGTATGTATTTTAGGACAGGGTTGTATAATAATGCAAAGGAGCATCAGAATTGTCATATCGTCTTCAAACTATTTGTAGATTTACAAACTTTTAAAGGCAGAATATTTATGCTAACCTCAGTTCTTTTACTTTTTATTCACATATAAGGAAGTTTTATATACTAATCATTTCAAAGTAAACAACAGATGTTTGCACCTATATTATGGGTTAGTACCGAACTGGTATTAAACAACAATGAGGCAACATGTCAAAACCAGTAATGGTAAATAAATGTGTCAGCAAAGAGCAAAAATATTCAGAGTTCACTTCATCTCTGAAAAAGAACTGTAAAAAATAGCACTTTCTTGGTAGATCTGCTCCTATAATGACATCTAAAGACATTTCTGAGGAGGGGGGTGATAGTGGAGAAAGAGCAATACCAATTGAACATAATTTAAAAGAGCACCGCACCTGTCGCAGTGACAGAATGTTTTCACCTTCTTTCAAGTACACATTTTTCTTCAAATGGAGGAGGAGGAGGAGGAGGAGGAGGAGGAGGAGGAGGAGGAGGAGGAGGAGGAGGAGGAGGAGGAGGAGGAGGAGGCAAAGTTAAAGAAAATTTGTAGGTGGAGACATTGGTGCAAGGTGAAATCTAGCTGAGGCCTATAGAATAATGATAGCTTTCTTTCTTTATTATATATGAAAAAAAATTAAGTGGAATTGCAGTTATTGTTACTGATTTTGTCTGCATTCTTTTATTTAGTGCATGCATAGGATCTGTCTATTTCACTATATACTGTACATACAAGTAATCCTCAGTTAACAAGGTATTGCACAAAAATGAATGAATGAATCTTATTCCCAGTCCCAAAAAACTGGGACTGGCAAATAGGTAGGAAAAAATGCTCTAAAAAGTGAAATAAAGAGGGTCTGATGATCCTGCGACTCACAGCTGATCCGCCTGATCGTTGGAGGCCCCCCCCCCACTTTTTAAAGCACTTTTTACTACCAGTTCGGGTGAATAGGTAGTAAAAAATGCTGTAAAAAGTGGGGAAAAGTTGGCCACACCCACCCAGTCACATGACACCACCACCAAGCCCTGCCAACAGAAGCGGTGGCAAAAAAAATTAGATTTCACCACTGTCCTGATGCTTTGAAACTGGCAGGCATTTACAAACTTTATAGCATTCTGCGGTCACATAATTGCCATTTGCAGAATAAATGCAGAAGTTGACAATAAAGCTGCAAGTCACAGTTGCATGATGTCTCATTTAACAAGCATGTCACTTAGCGAAGGAGTTATGATTGTTAAGTGAGAACTAGTTATAGTTAAAGCTATAGTTAAATAACAGGTGGCAGCAAAAAACAGAACCTGGCTACCTGGATAGGAGATGATACCAATGAAACTACATAGATATTCCAATCACTAGAAGCTAAGCTCAACTTGAAAGACACTTTATATTTCACCAAGAAATAATAATATCAAACATTTTCAGGGTTAATAAATGTCTA
>NW_028261381.1:121497782-121612782 GCF_051295495.1 Thamnophis sirtalis
TTCCCACCTGTCCCTTTGTTATTTTTTAATTTATCTTACAGGGTCACAACTTTTTTAATCTATACCTGAATTGCTTCACCGTGTGTACCTTAGTAGACAACTTCTCCTTGTCGAATTGATCTATGATTTTTTTTTTCAAAAAGGAGATTTCAGCTATCAAATAAGCTTTTTAACATTGTTTCAATTTACACAAAGGTGCTTTATGTTCTGAAAATGTCCCAACTGATCACAAATATCTGGAATATTTGGAAATTTCTCACAGACTCACACAATGCCAAGTTAGGTAAGCACAATGTAGTCCCCTATTTTTCAGCTCAGAAGGAAGACTATTTCCCTGACTGATTAATCTATACTCAACTACAGCATGGATTTGGATGATCTCTTTTTTCAAAGGATTTTTTTTTATTCTCTTACATACCATTTTAAGTATATATTCACATGATTGTTATTCTTCTTTACATTTATCATATTTCATTTAATAGGTTGGGTTGCTTTATTTACATGCCTTCCTCCTGTGGTAACCACCTGGTTTTCCCTTTCTTTTCTCCCTCCCTCCCTTCTCTACTTTCTTCCTTCTTCCTCTCCTTCCTCTTCCTTCTTACCCTCTCTCCTTCTCTTTCTCTCTCTTCCATCCTCATCTCCTTACCTCTTTCTTCTTTCGCCCATCTTCCTTTCATTCTCTCCTCCTCTTTCCCTTTCTTTTTCTATTGTTGTTGGTCTATATTTCAAAACTCCCTTGGGATGGTATTTCTGCCAACCCAGATATAATTTAATATCATTTCTTATTCCCTTCTCGCTCTTGAATATATACTTATATATTTAATATTTTCTTTTCTGTTTTCCCACTTTCCCCTCCCCCCTTTTCCATTTAATAGTGCATCGTCTGGGTACTTTACCTTCTCCCTACTTCTTTTCTAGCTTGCTTTCTCTAGCCAATCATAAAATCTTCCCCATATCTTGAAGTACTCCAATTCCTCTTTATCCTTTATTTTCATTGTCAACCTATTCATCTCTGCACAATCTAATACCTTTTTACTCTCTCTTCATCTGTTGGTAGCTTATTTATTTTCCAATTTTGGGCAAATACAATTCTCGCTGCTGTCATTACGTGTATAAGGAAATAAGTATCCTCTTTCTTGAATTTCTCTGGGATAATACCTAGTAGAAATATTTCTGGTCTAAATTCTATTTCCTGTGGCAACATTTTCTTTAACCATACTCTTATTTTAGTCCAATATTTCCTTGCTTCTGCACATGTTCACCACTTATGATAGTATGAACCTATACTATCCTATATTAGGATTTGGATGATCTTTATCTTCCTTCTTTTCCTGGGAACAGGCAGAACTATATTACAATGGTCTATAGACATCCCTCTTCCCTCAAGTAAAGAGATTTTATTGGTCTGCTATGACAGCAAAACAATTGAAAACATTCTGGAACATTTAGAACAATTCACTTCCTGCCATATGACTTGTTGTAGACTTATATTTGGACAGAGGTCAAAGCCTATATTTCTGGGTGCCATATAGGCCATGCCCAATATCCATGATTACCAATGGAGGGTTATCTATAGATAGGCTCCCATGGGAAGCAGCAAAATATGGCCATACTTTCCATCCCAGAATGTTCCACATTCTTCCCACTGTCCTTCTGCCTGGCTTTGCACTCTGCCTTCAGCTGATAATTTTTTGACTCTGTGAGCAAAGGACACTACTTTGGGGAAGGGGAAACAGTTTTACATGGAAAGAGGGGTGGGGAGAGAGACCATTCATAATTACTTTAAAATTGAGATGGAAAATTTTCAACCTGGGGAATCTGTTGATAAAGATGTTGAGGATTTAGAAGTTGTTCCTGTTTCCATGATCTGATATTGGGAGGGAGAAGGAAGGGAGAAATTCCAGAAAGAGGAAATATTTCTATCACATAAGAAATAGACACAAAGAGAATGTTATTGGCATTCCAGATCCAGGAGAGAAAGGAAGAGAAAGTAGATAAGCTGCCTAGCTGGAAATAAAAAGACTAAGACTAGGCATAACCATTATGAAAATGTGATGCCATAATCCCCAGGATGATTGAAAAGAATAGCATAAAGTTATAGAAATCTCAGCAACTGGACAGATTCACTTTTAGAAACTGTTTTATCCTTCCACTAACGAAGGTGGCCCGAGAAGAACCTCTGGATGAACTGATAAGACTGTTCTCTTAATGGAAAAGTGAGGGAGTAAACATGTGCATCTCTCTCATGTTCTGAGCATAGTTATAAGTAGGCTGGATTGATAGATTTTGTAGTATCCGATTTTCATTATAGGGACCCATGCCTGGGTTAAAAACAGCTTATCTGTCAAATCTTCAGCCTTGACTCTTCCACTGACTCTTGATGCCAATTGAGTTTCTAAGGAGAGATTTGTTGTTGTGTGTGCTGCCCCACACACACCCCATAAACACATGTATAGCAAGAGTCTACAGGTGTTTATTCAAAGTCAACCTTCCAAATAGGTCCTCTGAACATATGCCCATTGCACAGATCCAGATTATGAGCTCAGCACAGCAAGTGTCACTTGGTAACCAAGTCCAAGGAAAGCAGCCCATAATTTGAATGGGTTATAATAAAATGGCACAAGCACACAAGAAACAGGACAGAACATGTTTCTCCAGCAATGCTCAAGTCCTCAGGGTGGGGTTAAGTAGGCAATGGTGGTGCAGCCCTTCATGAGAGATGAGGTTGCCTTCTCATGAGTAGTCTATCTGACCAGCATTTTACCTGTCTCCTGTCTGCTCTTTGTGTTCTTGGGTCAAGAGGAGGTGTGGATTCCACCTCCTTTTCATTGCTAATTGATGGCCACTGCTTCTGGTCCTTGTCAAAGCCTCGTGGCCAACTTACTGCATCTGTGACTCACCCTGCTCAACCTCAGCCTCTCACTCTTCCAAATGACCTCAGCACTCTCCAAGCATTGATCCTGACCAACACTTGGCTCTGCACTTTCCTCTGTCAATTCAAACTCACATTCCTCCTCTGAACTCACATCCAGAAAGGGGCCCGAAGACAGATCCTTGAAACTGAGTCCTGTTTGGAACTCTGACTCGGTACCAATTGGCAATGCATAGACTGATTGCTATAAATGAATTTCTCCTTTCCATTTAATTAGTTTATGGAGTATAACAACTTCCGTTACAATTCATGTCTTCCTTTCCATATTAGGAACACTGATTGTTTTGGGTGCCAGGGTGAATGAATGTCAGCCATGTGAAGTAGTCTAACTTTATTGTAATGTTACATTAACAGACTCTTGCAAGTCTGAAAGTACAATTCTGCCCACTCATTTTACAGTCCAAAAAAACTAGAGCGGGTTCCTTCTGAGATGTTTGCCATTCCCCTATTGCTTTTGTGAGCTCAGCTGTCTCTTATCTGACCATTGTCTAGTCTGTGGCCCTTTCTTCTGCCTCCTAAGTCATTGCCACATACAAGGAAAGATGCTCCTTCCCTTATTTCTTGTATAGAAAAAAATGACTGTGCTGAATGTTGAATGTTAGTCCAGTGAGAGCTAATGAATGAATCAAGTAAGTTTACAGAGAACAGAGCATACTTAGATGTCTTGCAGGAAGGGGGCAAGAAGGGCTGGGCAATTTAATATGTCATAATATTATCATATCATGCAGTTGATGGGAATTTTGACATCATCATTGCTTGTGCCAAATATCTAAGACAGTAGGTGATCCAGTACACAAGGGCTTACACTACTTTTTTTCATTGTCCAATCTAATTCAACTGAAAGTGTGGCTTCACTATTTCTAGTGACAAGGCTGGCCTTGTCAAAAAAAATTACAGATTGATCCCTTAATTTAAACTTTGTAGCTCAGTGAGAGAATATGGACTTGCATGCAAACACCATATACTTAATCCCAGTATCTACAGGTAGGCCTAGAAACATTGCCTTCTGAAATTCTGGCAGCTTCCTATGTTTCCATTCAATAAATTCATTCTGACTGATTGCAACAGCATGAAATTGGGTTAATTCACATGTTGCCACTGGGATGATTTCATATAATCACTACATGGGACACAATTGGGGAGTTTTTGTGATCTTACACTGCAGCAATACACTCTATATGTAGAAACCCAGGAATCAAGCAATTCAATCAGTTTTATACTTTTCCTAGGATACATGAGACTCCTGGTTCCTGTTTGCAGATGCAACAAATTCAAATTGTATGCCCAGTGGAAGCAGAAAATTTGTGTACTACAGAAAATATTGTTGCAATTTGGGTTTTATATTTGATTATAAGAAATGGTAAGTGGTTTGACAGCCCTGTCTTTAAATTTTCACTGAAAACTCCAAGTTTAAATATCTCCTCATTGTTACCAATAAAGATCTGGTGTTGTCATTTTGCAATACATTAATCAAACATTTTACCTTTGACCAAGAAAGGTACATCTGTCACTGATATTTTTAATTGTCCATTGTTTATATTTTAAGAAACTTTTCCTAAAGTAAAAAAGGATTAATTCATGACTGTAAACTAAAATGCATCAGTAGAACATCAATGGACGAAAACTCCAGACAAGAGTATCCCATTACTGCTGCCCAGATGGTACATTACACTGTATAATACAATACAGAAAATAATAATAAGGGGTTATGGGTTGAGGTATTTTGTTAATGAAAAAATCATTAGGATATATTTTAAAATACTTCAAAAAATTTAAAAATATATAATAATATTTACCACCCAGACTTCAACCAGTTTGCAACTAATTATATAATCCAAAGAAATTTTTAGCGAGAATATCATATTAAATGGTTTAATTCCCAGCTATGGGCTTCATGATTAAGTCACACTGCAGTCCTGGTCACTGATTAGAAGCCAGGTACTAGTCTGTAGGTCAGTTGAGAGCATGCAAACAAGCCCAAGTCAAGGATTGGTTTGCTGCAGTGGAGGCAGCCCAAAAAAGCCAATGCAATCCTAAATTGCATTGAGAGAGGGATACAATCAAGGTCAAGTGAAGTACTAATACTACTCTATAAAGCCTTAATAAGACTACACATAGAATACTGCATCCAGTTTTGGTCACTACACTATAAAAAAAAGATGTTGAGATTCTAGAAAAAGTACAGAGAAGAGCAACCAGGATGATTAGGGGACTGGAGACTAAAGCATACATTGAACAGTTGCAGGAACTGGGCATGGTTAGTCTAGTGAAGAGAAGGAAACATGATAGCAGTGCTCCAACATCTATGCCACAGAGAGGAAGGGGTCAAGCTATTTTCCAAGGCACCTGAAGACCAGACAAGGAATAATGGATGGAAATTGATCAAGGAGAGATTCAACCTAGAAATAAGGAGACATTTTCTGACAGTAAGAACAATCAACCAATGGAACATTTTGCCTTCAAAAGCTGTGGGAACTTCATCACTCAAGAAAAGATTGGACTGCCATCTGTCAGAAATGGTCCTGTTTGGGTGGGGGGTTGGACTAGATGACCTAGAAGGTCCCTTCCAAGTCTGTTAATCTGTTAGCTCTAAAGCCACTGCTTCCTTCCTAGGGCTAAGAAAAAGAGAGAGAAAGGAATCAGTGACAGTGCCGATTGGATGCTCAAAAGAAATAGAATAGAATAGAATAGAATAGAACAGAACAGAACAGAACAGAACAGAACAGAACAGAACAGAATAGAATTCTTTATTGGCCAAGTGTGAATTGACACACAAGGAATTTGTCTTTGGTGCATATGCTCTCAGTGTACATAAAAGAAAAGATACATTCATCAAGGATCATAAGGTACAACACTTAATGATAGTCATAGGGTACAAATAAGCAATCAAATCATACTAGGAAACAATCACTTTAAATTGTAAGGATACAAGCAACAAAGTTACAGTCATACAGTCATAAGTGAGAGGAGAGGGGGGTGGGAATCAGTGGTCAAACTCCAACTCTATTCCCCAAGAGTTGATCAGTATTCCTGTCAAGTATCTGGCCTTGACTATGTGCAGTTCAATCCCATCCTTTTGCCTATGGTGCAGAGGGCAGTGGAGAACTGTGACAAAGAAGGGGGTGTGCTATATAGATGTCATTGCTGTGGCACACTGTGTTGAGAGCCAGCCTCTTTGTTCTGCCATATCTGGGGGGGGGAGGGAGAGCCTTGTTAACTGCAGCTTGTGCATTAAAGCACAATCACTAGAACAGAGAGAGCCTACATGCAAAGGGCTATGTCCTTTGCTCAGGCTTGATGGATGAAGCTACAAAGAGTAAATAAAACTCTTAGCCTGTTTAGCACAGCATCATTTACAGCAACTGGAAGAGGCTGTGTGGGGTCTCAGAAGAGGCACTGGAGTTGCCAGAGACTGAATCAAAGATTTTCTGCATGCAAAGCATGTGCTGTTCAAGCATTACTTCCTTTTTAAAATTAATTTTATTTGCTATAATGATGAAATGAAAAAGAAAAAAAATAAGCTAATGAATTTCAAAATGCATTTCTAAGTAAGTATATTCACAAAGAGAGACATATATATATATACACATACATATAATTATTATGCTTAGCATTAAATTCCAATCATATAGCAATATGCTGTGTCATCTTCTCATTTTCAAAAATAAATCATAAACTTGTATCCTGAATCCATCTTTAAAATCAAGAGAGTAATTTTTACCATTTGTCTAGAATTATCCTATCCAAGCTCACTATAGCCAAAGCTCTTTGTGAGATGACAAATTCCATGTATTAGGAATCCAATTCAGCATCATATCGAGACCATTACCTATAATATTTATTTTCAAGCCTATACTAAAATATATTGATCTCATTCTGAAACCAAAATAAATCTCTAAAAGAACAGGACCAAATCATGTGAGTTAAAGAATGTTCACATTTCTTAAATTGCCAATATTGGAAATGTAATGACTATTCCTTTTTAAATTAGCAATCCAAAATAACATTTTCTAATGCATTCATCACATTTTTAAATCATTGCAGTATACTTCACATTTTTTATCCCTAGCCCTATTCATTTTCCAAAGTGATATATTCTAATTCTTTACACAGATCAAATATATAATTGATATGCACTTCCTTGGTTTTTTTTGCCATATAAAAAGTAGAAGTAAGATTGCTATGTCCAACACACTGATGTCAGCAGAATTAAGTGTTCTCAATTCTGTATTCAAAGTGATCTGGGTACTTTTCTGCTTCCTTGTTTGCATGCTGCCACACGTATTACTTCAAATCACCATGAACTAAACTAACCCAAACTTAAGAACAATCTTACAAATGTATTATTATTCAGAAGAGTTTTTTTTTTTAAAAAAAAATGCAGATCATGAAGGGTGTTTTCTCCTGAGACTATGCATCCTTATTTCCTGCTTTAGATTCTTTCTTCTTTTGTTTTACTCTTTGGTTGATTAATTTCCTTTCTCCAAGAATCTTATTTAAAAAAAACAATTTGCAAAAAGATAAGCTATCATTACCTTCATATATATGCTCTCAACCAAACGTAGTCAAACCATTTCACATAATAATAAAGTAAAAAAAAATGCATGCTAACAACACTATAAAATGAGTCTTCAAGCTAGCAAAAAAAAAAACCCTCTTAACTAATTTCATAAATATCTTTAAAGTACTGTTGATAGAAAGATATTTATTCACAGGAGAGATTTATCTGATATAAAGACACCTGCTGCGTGGGATGAAAAGACCACCTCCAATAATCTCCAACACGTGCAAAATGATAAGCATAGCTTAGTTAGAACTAGGATTTGAATTATATATTATTTTAAATTAGAACCATGCTTCTTCCCTAAGCTTGCTATTGTACTATATTAGTATTTGCATTTCAAACTAAATGGCTACTTTCCACCAATAAGGAAGAAAGTGGATAGAATTTTGTATAATGATGATCACTGGTTTAAGAATGAGCAAGCTCTATTATCAATATTCTACTCACTTTGCAAAAATCTCTGTGGGCATTTTGAAAATACAAGTTCTAAATTGTTTTAGTTTCACGATGCTCTTTTGTACCAAGTGACTTCAATTAAGGGCAACATTCTAGGCACTTTAAAATACATTCTAAATCACAGAAGGATTCTCTCCACCTCTATAGAAACATCACATTACAGTCTTCCTAATATTTTAGGGGGTATGATGTGATGCACCAACATAAGCGCTTTCTATTTATGTTGGATACTGATCTTAATATTCAAGAGAAGAGAGTATAAAGTTAACAAGCAATTATTTGGCAAATTAGTACTCAACAACCCTGAGTAAATAGGAAGTTTGAAACCTATCTGTTATATAGCTACTTTAATTTGCATAGCACACTGGTGTGTTTGCTTTGCAAATACTTTGCAATGAATCATCATTTGTGCTATACAGTCCAAAGAAAAGCAATCAAAATTCACAGCAAGACAATGAAATTAATTATAACTGTTGAATTCTGTGGTGGTAATTCCTCCTCATGCTGGAAGATTAATTGCATTGCACTTTCCCTGCACTCCACTAAATGATCTGATGAATGTATAATCATTTACAGATTTCTCAAATGCTGAAAATTGATTACCTTTGATTAGCTCTGATCTGCACAAAGAGCTCTGACAGAGTATCACTGAAACATTACAACATTACAGACAAAGTAACAAATGATTTAATTACCAGTGTGCTTATTAATGTTAGATTCCCTGCAGTGATCCTGGCAAATCTGAGGCCTGTAATAGACCTGTGGGTTTCACTGAATTCCATTAGGGTTTAAGTAATATTTCTCACTATTTCACAAATCCTTCTTTTCATAGCTGCTTAATAACGCTAATTAATTTTAATTTACACCCCCAAAAATCTATCACATCTCTTACAAACTTTTAATTAGATGCAAAATAGGGGAACTCGCCTCTTTCTTGAAAGCATGTAAATATGATTTGCCATTGTTGATGTTTCCAAATATGGTTAGCATTAAAAGGAATTTATTTTCCTGGGATGCTCTTTGGAAAAGGAAGTGTAGACAAACCTTCAATACTAGCAGCAAACATGATTTCACTTAGTTGTTTAAACAGAAATCAAATATGTGTGTGGTGAGGGGAAAGGATAGTAAAATGTTGAACTCAGGCAATGGTAAACATCATTTCAATACGTTTTCTTCCCCTGTCGTGCCAATGTAGATATTCCCCGGTTTTGTTAATTGTAGAGATAAAACACACTGATTAAGCAGCTATAGTGAATGCTGAAAAAGCATATAAAACGGAGAGATCAAGAGAATGCTAGCCCAGGGAGATAAGCCTGTGATGACTGTTGTTGGCACAAACAAATCAAGCTTTTCTAGGCTTGTGCTTATGTTCTCTTAGATCCAATAAAATTGGCAGCTTCTGTGGCTTTACCTCATTTTATGTCATTATGTATGACATTCAATTATTATGAAGCAATGACAATGAAAACCCAGATGATCAGACAAGTCAAAAAAAGCCCAGATAAAACATGGCTTCTGAAACATTTCCAGAAAATAATATTGGTAATCAAACGCTTACATTGCACTGAAGCCTTAATACAGAGCAGGCTTGATTTATAATAATAATTTTGAAACCTAGCCTTGTGGAGAATGGCAGGGGGAGGTGAGAGACTGTGTAATACTGCAGGTGTTGCTGCGTTGTTTTCAATGCACGAACTAGGGATCTTAAATAGCAGCTATGCATCTTTCATTGCAGATTATCATTAATTTCCCTTTTTCTCTGTTTTTCTTCATATTTTTTTTTAAAGAATCAGCTTGAGCTGTCAGCATCTGAGAATCCACCCATCACAGCAAAATAGTAACAAGAATCAGAAATATTGGAGTCAGATTGTTGATGTCAAAAGTCACACACGAGTTCAATTCCCTGTTTTATTAATCTGGTTTCAAGCCACATTGTGTCTATGTTCAAAGTGATGTACGACAGAACAGATTCTCTGAAAGGTGTGACTTCAAAGTCATAAAATAGATTTAGCCTAACAAAATCACTATCAGGAAACTGTTGGGGCCTTTGAAATAAAAGCACGATACTTTACCAAATGGCTTTCTATAACGCTCGCTAATCATTCTGCATGGAATCTTGGCAACATATTTTCTAACATTTTACTTGCATATACGGAAACACGCACACTACAAACAAGTGTTATATGTATGTGTGTGTATATATATATATATATATATATATATATATATATATATATATATATATATATATATATATATATATATATATATATATATATATATATATATGTATATATATGATATATTTTAATATCCTTTTTCTCTGTTGTATTCCCTATTATTATTTTAGCAAAAAGGAATTACATATTTCTTTTTATATCACATTTTACTTGTAAACACTGACTTTGATAAATGCAAATATGGGAGATTTACATGAACATATGACTTACTAAGAGTGATTTAAAACTAATGCAAATGCAAGGCACCCTCCCCCACTCTACCAAGCTCTCTGAATAACAAAGCACCGGTTTTACACTGAAGAAGGCTTGTTTACACATGTGCATCTGGAATTAAATGGCTATTGATAGTACTGAGTTTCCCTCATAGCTAAAATGCATGCACATAAAAAGCAGATAGCATGTATTTGATTTGTTTTTAAAAGTAACATCATGAATTCTGCTGTATTCCAGCCTTCTTATAATTTCAGTTTTAATTTATGGCTGTGTATTTTGTAATATGAGATTTGACCCCTATATTTAATTTGACTTAAGCAAGTATCTTGCAACTTTGTAATATAAAGCAGAAATTGTGAGCTATATTTGTCTCCAATCATGACAGTGTCAGTTTTTACAACAACAAGACTGTTTTGCAATTTTTTTTGAAGAAAGCTCTTTTATTCTATTGTGTTTTCCTATTTTTTTTCTTTCTGTTTTCTCTTCAGCCTTCTCTTCTCTCCAGGCTTCAGATCATATGAACTAATAAGCTGATGGTATCTACAGTATATAAATGAAATGGGTGGAATTGTTATTATAGCCCTTAATATAAAGAAAACATGCATGAAAATCTTTTTTCTATTTTTGCTATATTTTAGATGGGCTTAATATCTTAATGCTACAAAAACACAGTATGAATTTTGTAACATAATCCATGAAAAAGTTTGGCTCTGAAATGATCTAAACAAATATTTTATTTAAAAAATAAAAATAAAGGATGGTTTTACTGTTATCTGATACAAATACCAGGTCTGTGGATTAAAAGGTAATTGGGAATAATCATCTTAATATTCATTGATTAGCAGCCATGCTATATAAATACAAAATTAAAATATGTTTTGTCTCAAATAAGATTATTGTTTCTGGACATGAATTTTCCTACTTTTGGTAGCTAAAAATTTATATCTTGCTGGATTCCAGAACTCTTTACTTCCGTATATTCACATGTTCCAACCCTAGCAAAAACAAATTAATAGAGACTAAAAAGTAATTGGCTAAACCAAAGGTTACTTTTATGGTTAACATAAAATATGTTTTAGGTACAGTAGTTGCAAAACCATTATAAAAAGTTGCTAAAATATAATAGCACAAATAAACATAATAGTACAATTTTATGAGCCAGTTTTATGACTTTTTAAAAAAATTAATCACACTCTAACAATTCCAGAGGGGAATGGGGCAGTGAAAATTAAACCCAATTTATTTATTTTATTTAAAAAATATATAATTTTTAAAAATGTTCTAGAAATGATGTAATATTAGAACAACCATACTATTCTTAGGAAAAAATAAAGAGGGGAAAAAACCCAGGCTGTACAATGTTTTTCTAAAGCAACTCATCACCTTTCAAAATAGCTGTACTCCAACTTCATACCCTTCCTTGGTATAAGACAATGGCTTGCATGGGAGAATGCTTTCTGCCTCCCAGGCAGAACTTCATAGCTCACAATTAATCTATAGATTTGAGGGCCTAAACCCTTCATTGTTTTACTTGCTGTATAATTATCTGTTATGATGAACTGTGATTCTAAGGACTATTGTTTTTAAGCTTGGATCTATGTATAAAGCAGAGGTCTGGCTGAGATCCAGGACTGGACCTTCCACTTAGAATATATGCCTGACTGATTTCTCTAGTCCCTTCTCATCTGGGTGAAGCACAAACTGTTTCTGCATGATTTCGTGGGTTGATGAGAAACAATTATGTCTTAAATGAAGTCATTCATGTCTGCCATTTTGTTTGCATATTTTTCAGCATTCACCTGTTATTAAACCTGTCTTTAAATTGTAAACTAGTTTTAAGTAGACTTTTATGTCTAACACGGTTCTTGTAATCAGAGAAAAACAACATCAGTAATAATGTTTTCTTCACAAGTCACTCAAAAAAGAATCTAATAAATGTTAACAAACCCATTCTTCAAACAGACAGATACACACACCAAATAGAGTGTACGTAAATAACATTTAAGAATGTTAGGATATTTTCCCCCTCTTTTTAATTAAGAAAACATTCTTATTTCAATAATTGTCTTCAGGTTTTCTTTCACAGAAGCACAAATAAACACCCATAGCTATTTTCTAAGTTTATGTAATGTAAGTGAAAGAACAGGATGCATAAATAGACATTTTTAAATTCATAAAAACTTTGCTTATTAATTTTTTTGAGAGTCTTACTATGCTTTTCTCATTAAAAAACAATATCCTTCTTTTAATTATTGAAAAACAATGAACTTTCTTAGAAAATATTTTAGCGCAATTATCTTCAAGCCCTACACACACTATTCCAGAGACACATCTAAATAAACATTGGTAATGAAAGACCCAAACCGTGTGTAGGACTGCAGGACAGTTAAGAAAGATAGCAGGAATACGACATTAACAAAGCATGTGAGCCATAAGATATATTTTGGGTAATTCGTTATGCCACTTATTGTCCTGTTAGGTTGCTTAAGAAGAAAAAATAACATTTTGATCCATGCAATTTCTCTCCAAAATTTCTCAAGAGTGGAATAGAATTCCTTTGCTATATTTTCTCTTCAGGTTAATGAATGACTGGCGGAGGGGGGCCAGGGGTATGGAGGGAGTGAGATCACAAGGCAGTTGTATATTATACAGAGTAGTGATGCTTTAGACAATGACTTCAGGTACAGGGCATGAAATCACTGGAACTTAATTATCTTTGTGATGTCAAGATCAACATGAAAGAAGCACATTTAAATAAAAAGCAATCACTACATTATACAGTTCTCTCCATTAAAATGCAGACAATAATGTATTTTGGTTTCAAAAATAACCATAAAGAAGTCTAACGAACTTGTCATATATACACTAAATAGGAGAAAAGATTTGGGGGTAGCAGTGAGTTGTACTCAGGTGGCCTCTATTACCATCATCATCATCATTACTGGAAGGATCTTGCTTCCCCCTCCCCCAAAAAGGTGGGGGAAGGGAAACAGGCAACAACCCATGCCAAATCATTCAACAGCTCTAAATTACTAGACCAGTCCTGCCCACCGCTGTGCTTTAAACTATTTGCTAAATTCATTATTGTTTGGATTACTACAAATGATTTTCAGAT
Source organism: Thamnophis sirtalis (assembly GCF_051295495.1). Classification (NCBI taxonomy): domain Eukaryota; kingdom Metazoa; phylum Chordata; class Lepidosauria; order Squamata; family Natricidae; genus Thamnophis; species Thamnophis sirtalis. The sequence continues at coordinate 121,511,303 of NW_028261381.1, forward strand.
TTTTGTTCTCATGGCACTGGAAATTTCCCCTGTCATTTACTTCTTTGCCATTTGCGTGCAAATTCTGCCTGGACTGGGATCCCTGCCATTCCATTTTCTTCACAGTGAAGGGTTTTTCTTTGCTCCTGGTGGGGCAAAGTCATGACCCAGAAAAAAATTGATTCATGAATTCTCAGGGTGCAGCAAAAGAAGAGAGGAAATATGCCTTGGCTGAGCTCCTACCAGTGACAATTTAAAACCTGTAATTAGTTTGGATGCAAGCTGTAAAAGGAATCAGAATTTAAAGTGCATTAATTCAAACTGATATATTAACTTTAACAACATAGATGCCTTATTATGGAGAATCATTATTACAGTCTGTTTGGCTAACTGCTGGAAATAAGGTTTTATTAACTTATAGGGGAGAAAAATGATTAGCAAATGCTGGTGTGAGAGGCGTTTTAGGCATGAAACGCATTTCCAAAAGAAATGTAACTTTTAATGGGGTTGGTTAGCCTTAACACCTTTGCGATGGGTTCTGTTTTTATAGATTCCCATCATTCTCCTGCATCACAATGGTCAAGGCCATGACCCCCACCCCTGCTGGTATCAGGACCCTGCATCCCCTTTAACTAACTCCCTGACATTTCTATGAAGTATGCAGCTGAAATGTTATACAGTAATTAATGTTGATCCTAGCACACACTCAGCCTCCAGTACAAATTAGGATGGAAAAGGTTATCATAATATTTAGCTAGTCTGGTAGATTTCAATTGCTCCCTGTGGGGGGACAAACAAAAAAAATGGGGAGGAATATTTTTTTAAAAAAGTTACATTTCTGAGAATTGCAGCACCCAAGGAATTCTGTGGTGAAAAGGAGAGGAGAAGTGATGAGTTGCAGGTCTCTGCTTTGAAAAGAGCTATGCTTGAGAAGAATTGCCTGTGTGACAGAGGGAGGTTGATCCTTAGAAGCACTCAGTGCTCCAAGGAGCCGCTTGTAGTTTTGCAGCGTGCACTTCTGTGGGTAATGTCAGCATACGGTGACTGAAATTCCAGCTAAAACTCTGTTATCTTGTAGAGTTCAGATCCAGGTAGAACCAGCAGCTGTATCTTCTCAACCTGTCAGTGGTGTCTGAAAAACACCATGAGACTAAATAATTTAGATTACACTATAGTGACCTGTATAATTGTTTAAATGAGTAATGCGGAGACTAACTGAAAGAGGTCAACCATCTGTAGAGGAAACATAGAATTTGGTTTCATTTCCAAACAAACTTTTGAAGAGCTATGCTGTGGGAGGTAGGAGAAAATCCAAAGAAAGATCAAGTGCTTATCTGGTTGAAACTTCCATCACTAGCAAAAAGAAACATTAATTGCAAATGGGCCAGGGACAGCAGCTAAGTTTGATCTATGCAACATGTCATTAATCTGTCTTTTCTTTCCTACAGGTTAACATGAATGGGTTTTAAATATCCATTATCACTACTGATGTAGTCATTACTTAGCAAACAAATTACAAACATTGAGAACTCTGACCGTATGGGACTCATCATGGCACCTTCACAATGTATGAGATTTTTCACTTTGCTCTCAAGGGGGAATAAAGACATAAAATGCATTGCACCAAATGTATACCTCGAGATAAATGGGAATGAATCTACTCCATAGTCCATAGAATTATCTGAAAGAGCAACATGTTGCTAAAGTTGTTTGGGCCTCTATGTTGCTGAGTTTAAGATCACCTGGGAAACAAAAACAATGATGATGATAAAGATAATGATATTGCATAATAAATGAACACAATCACAATTTGTCTTAAACTGAGAATTTGTCCTGATCCATTCTTTTAAAGGCCATGTGATTGTGTTGCATTCATTATCTATTCAAATATAAGAGAATACATGTACAAAACACATTTGTCCATAGAATTTGGTGGGGGGGTCCACCATATTGGCTACTACTAATGTTCCTTCATAATACAGAGGTGCCTACCCTTTGGCAGATTTAATGCTTAGTATGTAACAAATTCATGTAAGAGGTGGAGAGACAATGAATCCATGCAAGTATTTTAAGAGAGGATTTATGTTTTTTAATCAATGATTTTATTTCCCATTTTCCCCTCCCCAAATGACCAATATTTCTGCTCATTTATCCTGACTCGGGGGGGGATGAATTGAAGAAAACTGAACGTATAAATAAATAAATAAAACAATAAATAAAACAATAAATAAAACAATAAATAAAACAATAAATAAAACAATAAATAAAACAATAAATAAAACAATAAATAAAACAATAAATAAAACAATAAATAAAACAATAAATAAAACAATAAATAAAACAATAAATAAAACAATAAATAAAACAATAAATAAAACAATAAATAAAACAATAAATAAAACAATAAATAAAACAATAAATAAAACAATAAATAAAACAATAAATAAAACAATAAATAAAACAACTACTCTACAGAGCTAACAGCATGGGGATAGAGAAGGTGTGTCAGCCTGGCAAATTTCAGTGATAGGTCTCAGCAGTGGAAACATTTCAGTATTTTAAAAACATGCCAAATTTTATGAAAAGGGGGAGGAGGGAATTAGGCATACACTGGCAGAATTTATACTATTGACTTTGTCCTCACTCCCATCGATAGATTTGGTTTGGGAAATTGACCTGGGATCACACTTTCTCAGATAAAATGCATGGTTTTATATTCAAATCCATAATGATGTTCAGTAGGACAAAACCTGAAATTCTCTTCTTGGGATATATAGGAACTCTAAGAAACACAACATTTTTTGTACTTTCATCTTGCACAACCCCACACAGAAATGTCCTCCAAAAACAGGTGTACATAAGGATCTAATTGGGTGATGTAGCCAATGTGCCCATTGTAGACAGCCATGACAACAATTCATGGCCAAGCACCCATATGTGTGTTTGTGCCCCAAATGATACACATCATTGCAGTCCAGACAGTCTGCTGTATTTTTGCTTGAATCTCACAGCAGAAGAGCAACAACTGAAAATATCTGGAAACGTTCTTAGTGTGGATGCTCCCATGCATTGTACCTGCAAATGAATCCATGTTGAGAATGTCCATGTATTTGATTAGTTACTTTGCCTTTATTTTAGCAATCCCATCCTATGAATCCTATATGGTTTTAGTTTTTCCACATGGAAATACTATTTTCAGAAGCACAGTGCATAATCTAGTCACATTTGGTATTTTAAAAGCTCACTGATTTCAATAGGAAAGATTTAAGCATGTATTTAGCTCTCCTGTTGAAGCTGTTAGAGCTTAAAATTGCTGAACAATGGCTGAGGCTGCTTAACAATAAGCTGGAATTTCTACAATGTTTAGTTAGCAAACATGTTTTTTCACTCACTGGTGAAACAAATGAAAACTGTGAAGCTGCGTAAGGTACTTTCTTGACAAGTGGTATAAAGGTGTCATCTACTGTGGAGGAAGCTTTGTAAATAGCTGCAAGAAGATCATATTCCATTGTTTAAGAGACTATTTTATTCTAATGGGTATTAGAGAAGGAAAAGAAATCCATCATAGATTTACGTATTTTAATGAGAGTATTGCAGTTTAGCAAAAAAAAAAAAATGTGGGGGGAGGGCAGAAATACACAGAATCTGCTGCCATGTAAAATTTTGGAACACTTCATTAAAAACTTCCATGGTCCTTGGAAAATGTGCATCACATTTTAGGACATGCTTGCAATTAAATGAAGCATATTTTAGGGCAGAGTTCTCCAACCTTTCTGCTTTTGTGGACCAGAGGTGGAGGCAGAGGGGATTGTTTCTTGTGAGAGGCTGGCAAGTGCACAGGAGCACACCTCCATTTGTGTGAGTGGCAGACACACCCTCCACTTGCGCAAATGGAGCACACGTGCATGCATTCTTCCAGTACTCATGTAAGTGGGGATGTGTTCATACACTCACCTGCCTCTTCTGCAGCCTAGTTCCAAATGGTTCATGGCCTCTTTATTGGGATGCAGCCCAGGGGTTGCCTTCTTTTAGGGATGCGATGAGGAAACAAAGCATAGATATGGCAGGTACTACTTGCCGCCCATTCTTAGGGAAGGTTATGGAAAAAGTGGTTGCCTGGAGGCTGCAGAGAATCCCAAATGATGAAACAGATTACTTGGACTCCTTTCAGTCAGGATTCGGGATTCAGTCTGATTATGGGGTGGAAATGGCATTGGTTGCACAGGTCAATGATCTCTGGTGAGAGCAAGATAGGGATAGTGCAACCATCCTCACTCTCCTTGACCTCTCAGCAGCTTTTGGTACCATCAACCATGGTATCCTTTTAGACCAGCTGCAGGGGATGGCGATGGATGGCACACCTGTTAACTGGTTTGTCTCTTTCTCTGTGTCAGGTCCCAATCAGTATTGATAGGGAATGAGAAGTCCAGCCTTCAGCTGCTACTCTGTGATGTACGATACAGCTCGGTACTTTCTTCTCCTTTTCAATATCTATATGAAACCTCTGGGTGAGATCATCCATTACCATGGGTTGAGCTATATATTGCATATTGTTGACACCCAACTCTATATTTCCACTCTTGGTGACCCAAGTGATGCTTTTGGGTGATCTTTTGTGGTGCCTGGAGGCTGTGGGGACCTGAATGGGGGATCAGGCTTTGATTGAACCCTGGTAGGATCAAATGGCTTTGGATACGTAGGGCTTCAGGATCTGGGACTTTGTCATCTTTGACTCTGGGTGGGGTGGCACTGCCCCAGAAAGGCAAGTCTACAACTTGGGGATTCTCCTGGACATGTGACTCCTGTTCAAGGAATAGGTGGCAGTTTTAGCTAGGAGACTCTTTGCACAACTTTGTGTTGTGCTCCAGTTACCACCTTTCCTGGACCATGATTCCCTGTACTAAATTGTTCAGTTCCTAGTCTGGGCTAGGATGGAAAACCTCCAGAGCAGTATGCTGAACAAAATAGCAAACAGAAGTAATAAGAATTCAAGAAAAATCAGTGGAAAGTAACAAAGGTTGGTTCCATAAACTTTAAAAAAAAATACCAGAAAACCTGTTTACCTAAAAGTAAAATTAAGGAGGCAAATCAAGATGATGATGGTGGTGGTGGTGATGATGATGATGATGATGATGATGATGATGATGATGATGATGATGATAATGACAACAATAACAAAAATGCCCCAGGACAGCATGACCATGAAGTGGTTATGAGACTTGTGTGCACTGAGGAAAATGAGAACTATGCCATATTATTCAATTATACTGGATAGGTTTCATCAGAATCGATAGATGAAGAATATCTCTTCCATTAACAATATTGTGAGACATAAATTACAGAAACACATACCATTCGGTCATCATCCAGATCAACAAGGACCATCCTAGGTGTTGAAGTTCCTGGACAACTGGTGAAATTGGGCTATAGGACTCAGGACTATTGGCTGACCAATCAGGGCCATCAAATGTAGAATTACTGCAAGGAAAGGTGTTTACCTGTCACAAATGTATACATAATTATAGGGAAATATTTAGATGATATTATAAATCAAGTTCATTGAAAAGAGGACATCTGACAAAATGTACAATTTTGGAAAGAACAACACCCAGAATCAGAAATAACAGAACAGAGGCTAGCAGATCAGCATTCATTTGTACACAAAATAAAGTATTCAGAGAAGCAGAACTGGAAGAACTGCAAACTACCCAATGAAAGCCTTGCTGGAAGTAGCAGTGGTAGATGAAGCCACTTAGCTATTCAATCATTTTCATGCTCAAATCAGGCATCCCTCTCATCTGCTTTCTCCTCAGAAAGAGCAAATCCCTCTCACTAAAAAGAGAAATTGAAACAAAGAAAAAAATAAGTAACACAAAAATAACAGAATAAGATTGCCTGCATTAAAACCTGTTCCAAAATAACAGCTAGTACAAGTAGTAAAAGATGCCAATACTGTAATATCAAATATCAGTTCTAGCTCATTTAAAAAACAAACCAATTAATGTATTGGCCACAGACAATTGCAGACAATTGCAGTTATAATTGAATACCTGGAATGCAAAATCAATAAAGAAGAAAAAGTCTACCAAAATGGAAGATCAGATTGGAAAATAAAATCAGCATTTACTATCAGATGCAACCAAGCTAGAGCAGATGAAAGAAAAGAAGCTGAAGAACAAGATCAAAGTTTATCTGATCAAGAAATATCTAGAAACAAGAAAAACTAAGGACACATTCGAAATAATAATACAACACATAAAGCTAATGCCAAGATGATCAGCAGGTATGAGTGTTAAATTCCACAGTATAGGAAGAAACTTCAATTTTAGTTGAATAAGAAACATTTTTACAAATCCCTCAATGGAGAGACTTCAGTGAATCAGTCAACTCCTGACAAAGAAAAAACAGTGACATTCTGGGCACAATTATGGGACACGCAATGAAATACAACAAAAAATGCAGTCTGATTAAAAGTAGTAGAGAAGAATAAAAATAGAAGCCAAAATGAAAGAACTTGTAATAACAGCTGAGATAGTGGAGAAAAGTCAAAGAAGATCAGCAAAAGATAACAATAAACTAACAAAGGAGAATATTTGTAGCTCAGGGTTGACATGAGAGGTCCTTAGTACTCTCTGAGCTTGCTTGTTTTCTTTCAGACATTTCATTACCCAAACTAGATAACATTATGAGTACTAGTCACATGCTGATGATGTTACCTAGTTTGGATAATGAAACATCTCCAAGAATACAAGCAAGTAAAGATAAACTGCATGTTTTGGTTAGAACATCTGACTGCCCTGCACCCACTGATTGCCAAGCACTTTAACTGCAAGGTATCAAAATTGAAAACAGTAAAAACCTATCTGACAATGAAAGATACAACAAAAGGGGCAGCACCAGACAAAGTTGCCTACCAACAACTTTCAAATCAGCTAACTGGTGTTGTAGCTAATTGCAGTCCAACAATATCTAGTTGTAAACAAGCTCTTTCCACTGAGAAAAAAGGAAGCCACCAAACCGTAAGGAACAAAAGATAAGCTTATAATTGAAAAGATGATTTAATGTAACATTACAAGAGAAGAAAAGCAAACTTGAATATACCAAATATATCAATTACAATTATATCAATTACAAGAAGGCATTTGATTCCCTGCCATATAGTTGGAAAATCGAGTGCCTAGAAATAACAGGACTCAATAGAAACATCAGAACGTTTGTACAATGACCAGTGGTGCAATGGGAGACACAGTTGCTGGTCAGTGGTGATAATTTGGAGAGGTTGACCTCAAGAGCAGAATCTTTCAAGGAGACTATCACCACTACTGTTTGACATTGCATTGATTCGCCGGTCAACAATGCTAAACACTGCTTTTAAATATCAGAAACATCTGCCAAGCTTTGCCACCCCCTTTACATGGATAATCTGAAGTTGTATGGAAAAACGCCATCTAAAATAAAATCAACACTGTCCATAAATACTGCCAAGATATTACAATGGAGTTTGGGCTGGACAAATGTGCCACCCTTACCATAAATAGGGGAAAATAGCAAAAAATGAAGAAAGATGCTCAAAGGAAATAACATCAAGAACCTGGATGAAGAAAATCACTACAAATACCTAGGATTTCTTCAAGCTAACAATATAAAGCACAGAATAAGTCAAGAAGAAATTTAGAAGTGAATACAGCATGAGAGTGAAGATCTTAAAGTCCAACCTCCATGGAGGAAGTAATATTAAGACAATTAGTATTTGGGCAATTCTGCAATAGAGGACTGGACAATGACAATAAATCATGCTCTTCATCCATATGGCAACGTTGACTCTGCTTACTAAGTAGCATAGATTGATGTTGAAGAGTTTTTTATTAAAAATATTTTAACTGGTCTTTATTAACATTAAACATACCTCATGTTTCTTCCTCCTCTTATTTTTGCACATCAATAATTCTGTGAGGTAGGTTGGGATGAGAGAGGATGGCCATAAAATCACCCAGTTGGCTTTCATGCTAACTTGAGACTAGAATTCAGGATCCCCTGGTTTCTAGCCTAATGAAAAAAGGGCATTGGAAGAATGTCTGAAGGACAGTAAAGAAGATGCACTGAAACTAGTATATCTTGAAGGCTTAGTATATCTTGAAGGCTTAGTATATCTTGAAGGCTTATTGGAAAAACCAAAGGGGACTACAAGAAAGACTAAGTGAAGAATAGAAAAGAGGCATTGCAAAGTATTATATGGCCAGTACACAAAAAATAGAAAACAAAACAGATAACATGTTCTGGCAATGGCTAAGGGCCAGAAAATTTAAGAAAGGCACAAAGTGGCTTATTCTGGTTGCACAAGACCAAGCTTTAAGAACAAATGCATACAAAATCAAAATTGAGAAGGTATCAATAGACAGCAATTGCCACCTCTACAAAGAAGCTGAACAAACAGTGGACCATCTAGTTATCTGCTGCAAATTGTCCAGATTGACTGCAAACAGTTGGACAAAGTAGCAGGGTCTCCTGCTTGAATTGGGGGTTGGACTAGATGACCAAAAGGTCCCTTCCCACTCTGTTAATCTGTTATCATATCCGCAAGAATTTCCATTTGCCTGCAAGCAAGAAATGGTGGGGTCACAAATTAAAAAAGCAATAGAAAATGAAAAGTTAAAGCATTTTTGGAACCTTAAAATTCAAATAGACAAGCACTTGCCAGGTAACACAATTATTGATTTGAAAGACCTATACATGGTAGTATCTTACAAGAGAATAGAAGAAAAAGAGCTGGAGAAGATTTAAAGGCATGCAAATAGAAGCAGAATGGCCATGGCAAAAGAAAGCAAAGCTAGTACCAATAGTAATAGGCTCCTTTGGTACAATTCCCAAGCAACAGGAGCTGGGACGTTATTGGCATTGACAAAATCATCATCTTTTTATTGCAGAAAGCAGTTTACATCCAGTGGCAATACCTTCTGTGCCATCAAGCAATATCAGTTTATATGGAGTCCTTGGAAAGGACTCCACAGGTGGATAAAAATAACAAATCCAATCTAAACATCTGGTTAACTGTGCAATTAACACAACAATTTATTAAACTTATATGTTGCTCAACTCCCAATAATGTTGGGCGAGGTCACAACAATCAAAAAAGACAATTGCAATAAAACCAACAAAACGTAAAAGAGAATGAATGAAGATAAAATATAGCAAGTGCTATAGACCAGGGTTGTCAAATTCGCGGCCTACGGGCCGAATGCATCACGCGCTGGCCACAGCCACCCCCATTTTAGCAAAGGGGGAAGTCATGATGTGTCATGTGATAACAATGTGATGATGCAAGTTTGATACCCCTGCTGTAGACCCTGTAGTCTCCCTCTGCCTTGACCCAGTAAGTCAAGAGCCAGATATTCACATCTCTTCTAAACAACAGCAAAGTGGGAGTGGGTGCTAGCCGGATGTCCGGGGGAACCTCATTTCAGAGGGGCAATGCTGCTTCAGAGATGGCCCATTACTGGGGTCTGGGTAGATGAAGATGTGTCTTCAAAAAAAGTATGAGTATGAAACCACTAGCAACAGTGACAGTATTGTTACTAAAATAGGGGGAGGGTGGGAACAGTTCCTGAAACTGAGTCATGCTTAGTGAGAAGGGCCTCTGCTACTGACCTTAAAATACAAACAAGCTGGAAACATATGATAATCTGGCCAGTTTTCTGATTTTGTGTTATTGCTTTGAGAACAAGAACAGTCATATACATCATCTCACCCCAGTGGCAATAAAACTGTGTAGCACTTCCCACACATTGTCTGTGTTAACTTTCTAAATTGACCTTGAATCTGTTCCTTGTGCCTTGCAAAGTGTTTGTTCCAATCGAAAGTGGCAGATGTACCTTGGGGGGGAGGGAGTTGTATTTTTTTATTCTATTGATGGTTCATAAAGGAATAGAACAGGGTAAATAATGTTTCAGATAGATTTGCAGGGCAGCAGGTTCATCAGACTCAGTTGAGACTTGCCATAAATACTGCAGACCTTTGAAAGGGAGAAGAAAAAAAATGCCTTCAGAATTTCTCTCTCACACACACACACCCCGGCAGATTATATGACTTTTTAAAGGGGCACTGCTGCAGCTAACATAGTTTAGCATTTATTTCATGTATGCCTTGCATGTAAGGATTCAGATCTTTCCAAGATAATTTGTAAATAAAATCAAAATTAATGTAAATATTATAACAAAAGATATCTGAGCTTCTACCATTGTGTCCAGACTTAATATAGAGCAAGTAGCCATTTCACTGGGTGTTTTCTTTTCTTTTGTTATTCAACAGTAAAAAAAACAGACAAGAGACCTGATTGAGATTAAGATTAGACTACAGAATAAAAACATGATTCTTCTTTGGGGCTTCAGCTGACTGCTATCTGCAGTTCGGTGGTTCAAATCTCACCGACTCAGGGTTGACTCAGCCTTCCATCCTTTCGAGGTGGGTGAAATGAGGACCCAGACTGTGGGGGCAATATGCTGACTCTGTAAACTGCTTAGAGAGGGCTGAAAGCCCTATGAAGCAGTATATAAGTCTAACTGCTATTGCTATTGCTATTCTCTACCCGGATATCTGCAATCTATATTAAAGGGTGAGGGAGAATCAGTGGTGGGATTCCATTAATTTAACAACTGGTTCACCCAGGGTCATGTTGGCTGTCGTGGGAGGTGTGGCCCATCCCCATCCTCCAGCTCCGCCACACATATGGGATGACTCCCACAACAGCCAACATGACCCTGGATGAAGTGGTTGTTAAATCTCTTCCCCACCCGCCAGAGCTGACCACTCTGAAACAGAGTGGTCAGCATGAGGGAAGGAGGAAAGTGGCCTTCTCCTTCTCTCATGCCGTCTGCTCCATTGCCCTTTTTTCCATTTTATAGTGGGGGGGGGGGGAGGAATCTAACAACCAGCCTTCTAATTCTAATCCCTGGATTAGAAGGCTGGGAATATAGCAGGGAAAGAGGAATTTGAACTGGATTCACTTGTGCTTCTTTTGTTGAAAGGAAAATATTATGATATAGTTTCATGCTACCCATATGTGTAACGTGAAACTATAAGTGTGCCACAAATTGACTTCTAGTGAGCTGGGGGGGGGAGAGAATACATGGCCTCTATGATGGTTCTTTGCTTGCTTCCCATCCCCCTAATTTCATACCTTAAAAGTGAAGGAATCTGAATTTATTGGTGACACACAAAGTGAATCAAAATGGATCCCAGACTTTGAGTCCCCCCCACACACACACCCGAGGTTTCAACTGGTGCACAATGCTTTGTACAAATTCAGATGAGATCCTGTGGGAAGTCCTTAAAAGTGAGCTTCTCATTTTGGATATTATGACAAAAGAATGTCCAAAAGAAAAGAGGAAGAGAGGAATACTGAAAGAACATGCAGGCAAATGGTTTCTTTGTGGTCTAATAAACAAATTTGGAATTATGGTGGCTAATGAATAAATCAATAGAGAAGTGGTTTCTGACTTGGATAAATGCATTTTGTTATAAACAGGGTAAAAGTGCAACTTGCCATGGACTCAAACATTGTTACTGACATAAAGAATATGTTTGGCAGTGTTTTTATGTGTCGCTAATTACACACTTGAAAAGATAGCACAGTGGATCACATCTTTCTGGCAAAGGGACCTGTATTTTAAAGACATCTTTGTTGCTTTCACACTTTACAGTTTCATATGCACACTTAAACATCTCAGGGGTATTTTTTTAAAGTAATTTTTTACATGGTCGACAATTATTAATAGAATTTAAGGAAAAAACAGTGATTTAAATAAACAGGGTTGTGTAAACAATAAACACATTCATTATAGTTCAGTTCATTTGAAGCACAAGGCTTATGGATTTCTTCTTCCCAACTCCCACATAACTTTGGAGCACATAAACATATAAACATGTGTACACACACACACACATACACACAGACACATGCATGCACACGTACACACCTCTTCTGTCAAATATATAGAATTTTAGCTGAACTGCATTGGATTCAAACAGCATAGCATGTTTTCTCTGCTTCTTTTTTCCTCCAAGTCCCTTGAAAGTGTTCCTAGACCATGTTACGTGTGCAACAGAACTGAACTTTCAGTCATAATAGTGTGTGGAAAGATCTTGAGACATGGAGCAAAGAAATTCTGTCAAGAGAATAATCAGATAAGAGAGGGCATAGCCCTTAGCTGCATGCCGATCTATAGGGTGCATTTTTCCACCCTATCTCTCAAGGTCTTTCCTTTATACCATTACAGTCACATAGGTTCATCCTCAGGAAGAGGGGATGGAAAGACATTGAAGAAATATTTGATAATGGAAGATGCTTTCATCTTCCACAAGAAGAGGAAACAGGTGTTTTTAGTCAATTTGAGTGCTATTATCCAAGAAAATTCCTGAGAATTTTGGCTGCATTGAAAATGCTGTGCTTCCAGAACAACAACACAGTGAAATGGCTGGATGTGTTGGAAGTGTTTGGAGTCTTGATATAAGCAATATCACCAGATGGGGGGCATTTTGGCTTGTATCTCCAGCCCAGTTCAAAATAAACAACCCTCCCTATTCTTCCAATTTGGGAGTCTGGGGAAAAGGTTGAGCGCTGCAAACATCTAAACAAACACCAGATGGCAGAAAAGAGGTACAAGAATCTATTCTTTAGCTCTATATGTTGCCATCTAGTGGCTGTCTAAGTAAATCCTGAAACTGGTGCCAAGGGAAACTATTTCTAAGCTAAGCTGAATTGGAGGCCTTTTCATTATCAAGCCTCATCGTTTCTGGAGGTGAAAAATATAAATATAAATTCCTGTTCCACACATGAGGCAGTGCCAGTGACAAACTTTCTCAAGGTCTGTAATTAAGGAAAATACAGAGACGTAGCTATAGAAAGCAAACCTGGTGCTTTCTCCGTAGTGTAATCATTGGTGACAGTTTGATTTCTTCTTTAGTTGCTTATGCATACTGAGTGGTTAGATGAATTATCCAATGTAGCAAAAAGCTTCTTCTTGCATATATCCCATGGGATACAGGGTGGGTCTGCAGCATGGCTCTTGAGGACATTCTCACCCACATATTACTCAGTTTCCATCAAAATCTATGCCTTATTTAACGTTATAATTAGCAATGGCAATAGCATTTAGACATATACTGCTTCACAGTGCTTTTACAGCACTCTAAGCAGATTACAGTCAGCATATTGCCCCCAACAATCTAGGTCTATCCTCCATAGACTTATGACCGAGATTGGTTTTGTGAGATCTCCCATGTTTCCAATTCATACTGTGTTTCCATCTTCCCACTTTAAGCCTACTTTGCAAAGTATTGGTAGTGAAGAAAAGTGAAATACTTGTCATATGAAGTATTAGTATCACTTTATAAAGCCTTAGTAAAACCACATTTAGAATATTGTATCCAGTTTTGGTCATTATATTATACAAAAAAAATCTAGGGACTCTGGAAAGAGTGCAGAAAAGAGCAACAAAGATGTTTAGAGGGCTGGAACCTAAAACATATCAAGAACAGTTACAAGGATTAGGTTTGTCTAATCTAATAAAAACAAGGACTAGGGGTGACATGATAGTGGTGTTCCAGTCAGGGACATGCAGTTAGGGGAAGCAGGGGAGGTGGAGCCTCACCAGTGTCATAAGGAAAAGAAAAGAATAATTTAAAGAAAAAAGTTGTGAATGCTCTATCACTGGAGGTTTTTAAGAAGAGACTGAACGGCTGTTTGTCGGGAATGGTATAGGATCTCCTGCTTGTGCAGGGAGTTGGACTAGAAGACCTCCAAGGTCCCTCCCAACTCTGTTATTGTGTTATTCTTTCCAGATTTCTGGTGGTCTACCTGGACAATCTGAATAGGGTTTGACTGCTGGAGTAGATATTCCCTTTAGTTGCTGATCCCTTTTATTTGAATTTTCTTCCAAACTAGATTATGGCAGATTGGTAATGCAATTTTTAATTGTTTCACAGATTTTTAATATGCATTGACATTTGCAGCAAACTGTGATGACACCAAGATGACACACACACAAACAGTGGCACCATTACATAAATGCCATGATGATGTCCTCAAGTCCTAATGTCTGATGCAGATACATAAGTTGTGGCATTTGTATGATAAATTCATTGCACTGCTTTTAGCACTTGTCCCTTCTTGTCCCCCCCCCCCCACAGATGCCCATGTAGAAACATCTACAATTAGCCACAGTGGTGCCAAAATGATGAAACGTGATAGCTTTGACCTTTCATACTTGCATTCCGATGTCATAACACATGTTTTGTCACTTGCCCCCCTCGTCACCCCACAGACTCTGATGGCAATAGTGCAACAGTACATTTTGAAGTACAAGAGTTCAACCTGAAAGCCTTATAGCTGTTCCTACTATGAAAACCCACAGTTACTGACATCCATAAGATATAAACAAATCACAAATAGACTCTTACAATCAAGTTTAAGAGAGAACATGATTGCAATCCTCCTCATTTTACAGGAAAAATGATCAGTCAGAATCTAGTGGCTAAGGCCGCAGCATGGCCACATTTCTCCACTGTCTAGTAGGTATTCTTAAGTAAAAAGAATTTTTTTAAAGCCCATGATATATTTATCTCTGTGAAATATTGTTATTCATCATATATATGGCTTCTTTCATTGCACAGAAGTTAATAATATTCTTCTGCAACTTTGGATTCAAATTGTGGATTTGCTACATTTTGGTTTTTAATGTTTTAATTATTTGGGATCTGTGGCAAATTTAGTTTCCGTTGTCATTTGTAAAATTAATGGTTTAACAGTAAAAGCATTCTCAAAACTCTGTGAAAGGCTGGCTCAGCTGGCACAGCATTGAATAGAAGTTGAAAAAGAGGAGATTCCACTGAGGAAGGATAAACTATCTGACTTATTTTTCACACTGTCCTTAATGCAAAGGTAATATTAAAAACTGAAATATTTAGCCAGTGGGAAAATGAGTTAGAATACAAAATGTAGATGGATATTATCTCTTTTTAGGTTTATTTATTGAAAGTCAACTAACTAAAGAAAGTTTTAAAAACCTTTTCCTCCCTTATTGCTGGATCCTAACACTTTTTCGCTTTGGCTTTGACATTTCTGCTACTGTTATAACAAGAGGTTCATCCAATAAAAGTTTTGGCAATACTATTAATGAACTAATTTATTTCAAATAAACTTCTCAGTTATATAACTTAGCTTCCACTAAGTTGGTGTGGACTGGATAGCTCCTAAGTAATATATATATTGCTTCTCAGTGTTGTGGTATAGTGTTCAGGACAGTTGTCATGACCAGCTGTCAGCATGATTTTCTGCCAGAATTTGACAATAGCAATAGCACTTAGACTTATATACCGCTTCAAAGTGCTTTACAGACTTCTCTAAGCAGTTTACAGTCAGCATATTGCCCCTAACAATCTGGATCCTCATTTTATTGACTTCAGAAGGATGGAAGGCTGAGTCAACCTTGAACCAGTAAAAATCAAACTTCAGGCAGTGGGCAGAGCTGGCCTGCAATACTGCATTCTAACCACTGTGTCACCATTGCTATTTATGTAAATGTGATCATAGATGTCCATTCTTAACCATAATGACTCTAAAATTGCAACATATACATTGAGGTAGCGGAGTTAGAATTGTGTCGTTGTGACACATATTGTATTGTGACACATGTTTTGTCATTTGATCTCTTGACCCTTCTGAATGACTGATGAATTCCATTTTGACCCTCAGAAGACACAGAATCAAGTTTAGCTCTTTGTCAGCTACATTAACTGACAAGTGATTCAAACAAATATACAGAAAGAGGAAGGAGCGCCATACCCCCAGCACTGAAAATGTTTCAAAGAATGATTACCTTAAAGGAATTTACAATCTGCTTTTAATCTAAGAAGTACCTTGACTCTTAAGTGTAACAGAGTCCACTGCTTGGAAATCCCACTGAAAGCAAAGCCACTTATATCAGTCATGACTAATTGTTCCATTGGTTTTCTGGGCCTTAAGTAGTCTTCCTTATGCCTAGAGAATAAGGGAATGGCTTTAAAGTTTATTATGTAATTTACATTGTATAAAAAAAAAGTCAAAATTGGACCGAGGATTGTAACACCTGGCAATTTCATATATAATGTCTCTGCCTTAAACCTTTCAAAAGCATCTAAGTCACCTTGAACAAGTTACCAAACCTCAGACCTCCTTTGACAATTCCATGTGATCACATCAGTATTCTTAAGTGTTCTCTGAATATAAATGAATAAGGTTGATTTAGGCTATATCATGGAGACAGACACATGATAAGAGGAGCTTTCTTCTCTGCTTGTTGTCCCAGCTTTTTATTCACTGCCAGGCAGGATATGTAATGCTTTTGGAAAATGGCAGTCTTGATGAGATCTCTGATTGTAAAGGACTTTCAAACTGGGAACTATATAATGTTCAGTGCTGAGTAGATAACTTTCCATTCTTTTCATTTTTAAAGTCCACTATGATTTTTTTAAAACACACACACACACACACACACACACACCAGTGGTGTTCAAAATGACACTCAGCCCAATGGCTATAAATTTCCTTTAAAAAAAAAAGTATTGAGGGAAGACACTAAAAACGTAGTGATTTATTGTGATTTTTAAACTATTTTTTTTATTTTGCAAAATATTGTTTACCACTTTCCATAGCAGGGGCTTTTACAATCAGAAGTCCTTGTCATCACAGCATTGTTATCTCTGCTCATAATCTTTTTATTCTTTTATTTATTTCATAGAATAAGAAAAAAAAGTAAACCTGGAAATGAAGTCTTGTGGGGACAACAGATGGTGACATATATATTAGAATGAAAGTCATGTGTTCAGGATTTGCCTCTAATAATCAGGAGCAATTGTTTGACAAAGATCAAGAATGCTAGATAGATACATGGATCCATAGAAAACATACATATAAAATATAGCTGCTTATTTAGAGTAATAAACTCAAAATTAAACATCTTCCCCTACTTAGTATTAATATTTAAATATAACTACCATTATTTGCAGTTAGCATAATGGTTGAGGGGATGATGCTGGAAGTGGCCTAACACATTGCAGATGATAACAAACTATCAGAGTTGGCTAATATCTAAAAGAACAAAAATCATAATTTAAAATTACTTCAATTGTTCGGTCTAGTTCAATTATTTTGGCCTTCAGAACCACTCTGCTATCCCAAAACAGGCCTGTTTTTGGCCTCCTGGGACCTCCACACATCCCATTTTGGCCTCCTTGGCTACAGAACCACTCTGCTGCCCCAAAATGGACCCATTTTTGGCTATCTGAGACCTCTGTGCATCCCATTTTTGGCCTCCTTGGCTTCCAGAACCACTCTGCCATCCAGAAATGGGCATATTTTTGCCTCCTCAGCCTCCAGAAGGGGCGTGGGTGGGTAGGGTGGGCGATATTGGTGAGGCAGCCTTTGTCCCTCACAGGCCAGATTAATGGCTTTGGCGGGCCGTGTATATCGCCCCCGGGCCATAGTTTGAGGATTCATGGTCTAGTGGTTAAGCCACCAAATTAGAAACTGGGATACTGTGAGTTCTGGTCCTCCATTGGTGATGAAGGCCATCTCTCATACTTCACAGGGTTGTTGTTGTAGGGGAAAAATAGAAGATAGGAGTATTAGGAATGTTTTCTGCCTTCCGTTATTTATAAAAAATGATAAAAACAGGATATAAATAAAATACAGTAAAATAAAATTTAAGTAATCTGAAGGGGTGGTGTTGCTGCATAACACCTATAAGATCTTGTATCTGAATAGGAAAAATAAAATACATAGATCAGTGTTTCTCAACCATGGCAAGTTTAAGATGTTTGGACTTCAACTCCTGGAATTCCATTCCTCTTTATGTTGACATAGATACCGGATTGGGAAGACCTGGTTTGGCATAAGTGAGGATGCAAATTAGTTAGGAATCTTAATGTTCTGTCAACTAAAGGGGAGCAAACAGTGTCATGCAAGAGCTAAATAGGTAAATATAATTGTGGGCTAGATTAGCAGAAGAGTTATATACAGATAAAGTAATAATTGCATTGTACTCTGGGCTGGTTAGGTAGCACACTTCTGATAAGTGACACTGCTAAACTGGAATAGGCTCAATGGAGAGCTACCATAAGGATGAGGGATCTGCAAACCAAGCTCTATGAAAAAGAACCTAGGCATGTCTCCTTTGAAAAAGTGAAGACTAAGAGGAGCTCAATCAACAATTGAAACACATCCAAAAGGCTGTCATGTAGAAGAACGATGGGCCTTGTTCTCTGCTGAAACTAAGATTGCAAAAATCTCTGTGTCAGCTAGAAAGCTGCACAAATAATAGTTTACTGTATCTCTTTGCTGCCATTTGGTGGGTGCTCAAAGGCTTGAAGCCAGATACAGAAACTCTCATGTTCTGTGATCTGGGCTCACAGTTAGGGAAGGTTGTCATAAAATTAAGAACATGGTGATTCTATCTCAGTCTCCTAGTGCCAAATGAGACAAGATTGCAAAGAGAAGGTTGAATCAATTCCAAGCAGTTCCATCTATGCTAGCAGCTCTTTGTTTTCTTTAGCCTACTACCCTATCTAGACAAGCTTTCAGTTCAAATCTTTTCACTTGTCTTCCTTTTAAGGATGCTTGTTAGGAATACTATGCCAATATCTCTCTGCAGTTTCTAAAAGTTTTCTTCTCCCACGAAAAAGATATTTGCTTTTCCCTCATATTTTCAGAGGGCTTGAAGATTTTGTACTGTTTTTCAGTTGACTTTACTGAAGGATGCAGCAGAACATTTTGTTGCATTCTAATCACCCCAAAACTCTTCCATCACCTCCAGCAAAGTAGGGAAGGATGGCCTAAAGCAGTGGTTCCCAAACTTGGCAACTTTAAGACTTGTGGACTTCAACTCCCAGAATTCTCCAGCTAGCAGAAGTCCACAAGTCTTAAAGTTGCCAAGTTTAGGATCCACTGGCCTAAAGGATTAAATACTCAGCTGACCTTCATTTGAAAAAAAATATTTTCAAAGTCTGATGATACTTTTCTACAGACTCAAAAACACTTTTCCTCTCTCTTCTGATGACAATATAAAATCATATCAGCTGTGAAATTTATTTGTTTCACTTCATAGACCATTGAAATTGATCCAATCTGTTCTGGCTCTTTCACACGCTTATGTATAATAGGAAGAAGTATGTAATGCTCAAGTGGAGCATTACACCTACTAAATATGCACCCAGTAACCTTTCCCCCCCAATTTTACAAGTGTGCTACTCCATGCATATGCATGCTATCACAAGAAATGCTGAAGCTGCCTTTTAAATTTCTGGCATTTCAGTGATGATGTCACTTCCGCCCACATCACACCTGTTCAAGTGTAAATATTTTCATGCTGTTAGAAATACCAACTGCAGCATTTCATTGTAGGAGAATCAGCACCACTGCAACAGATCAGTATTAGCATTTCCTAATGATACTAATAGAATTTGGAATTTAAAATGATTGAAGTTGGTATTGTTTATTTTTCTCTTTCTTTGCATTATCTTTTTACCATCACCATTCTTGAAATTATACACAATGAAATTATAAAAACAATAGAGAACGTTAATAATACAGAGGTAAATTTAATAAAACAGAGGTAAATTTAAAAGAACCCATCGTCAATCTGGGTAATCTCCAAAGGACTGGCAGAAAAATCATATTTAACCACTTTACAAAAGGTGATTTAAGTGAGGCTTTAGTCTTGTGGGGGTGATAGGGAGCATATTCCCAGAGGGATGATCAGAGAAGCCTTTGGCCCTTCCAAAATGAGATAAACTACTCTGTCACAGTATTTAAGATGTGAAGTTTATGACTATTAAAACCAAAACATTATATGAGTGTGTTTGTCAGACCATTTTAATGAGGGATCCTTGGTGCTCTCTAAGCTTGGTTGTTTTCCTGTAGATGTTTCATTACCCAAACTGGGTAACATCATTTGTGGTCATGATGATCACTACCACTGATGATGATCACAAACACTTATGATGTCACCTTATTTGGATAATGAAAGGTCTGCAAGAAAACAACCAAGCTCAGAGAGCACTAAGGATCCCTCATTTCAACTCAGTTATAGATATTCTCCTTTCTTCAGACCATTATAATGCAATGGGGGGAGGGCTGTATTTTGGTATGTGTGCTTTTAAGTCATTGATGACTCCTGGCAGCCACCTAGAGAAGTTCTTGTAGTTTTCTTGGCACATTTTTGGGAAGTAGCTTGTCACAACATTCGTTTTAGGATGAGAGAGAGAGAGAGTGACTGGCCCCAAATTACAAAACTGGCTTCATTCCTAAGGAAGGATTAAAACTCGCAGTCTCCCCATTTCAAGTTCAGTATCTTAAACTACTACACCAAATAGGTTTTTAGAATGTTTTAAAAACTTTTGAAACATTTCTTTTTCTATTGTTTATTCTGTGAAATAAGGGCAAAGGGTGAGCAAAGGCAGAAGGAGGTGAAAAAGAGAAGGGAAGGGAGAGATTTGAACCATTAGTAATTGTGATTATATATTCATATTTAGGAAAAGCTAAGCCAGAGAGTTTGGTATAGTGGTTAAGGCATCAATCTAGAGCAGGGGTGTCAAACTAATGGCCCACAGATGCGTCACATACTGGCCACGCCCACCCCCGTTTTAGTGAAGGGGAAGTTGTGCTATGTCATGTGACAAAAATATGATGCTGCGAGTTTGACATCCCTGGTCTAGAGATAAGGAGACTGAGTTCTAATCCCATCTTAAGCACAAATCCACTTGGGTGACTTTGGGCCAATCCCTCTCTCTCAGCCCTAGGAAGGAAGCAATGGCAAATTACTTCTGAAATATTGCCAGGAAAAATGCAGACTGTCCAAGCAATCACCAAGAATAAACACTGACTCAAAGGCATAAAAACAACAAAAATAAAAAAAAATTAATGCAAATAACAAATTTTTATGACATCCTGAAAAATAAAATAAAAAACAGCAAAGCGAATGGAACATAATTGACTTTAACTGCTGTAATATTAAGTTGCCATTTTTTAAACAAATAAACATTTATCTGAACTGTTTTAATGAAGTGTGCTTTAATAGATGTATATTTCCCAATAGTACCTCAATTATGCTTATTAATATGTTAGGGGATAAATATTCATCTTTGTGTCAACTTCCACTTTACTTGCATCTGAATCTAGATGTACAAATCAAGGTGGATTTTACAATAAATAAAGATAAATGTGCAACATTTTACCAAGAGTTTTCAAAATATTTAGCACTTGAGTGCTAAGAGAGTTGAGAATTCCAATTGTCAGCACTTAGCACCTTCATATTCATTAATCTCAGGAAACTGGGTCCCAACAAACACACGCCTAGCAAAAGAGATAATCAACCAACCCAAAAGAGAAAAAGACTCCAGCACCTCTCCACCAGTAATCAGCACTCAGATCAGCATAGATTAACTCCAAGGTCAACTTCAGACCAACAATCAAGTAAGCAATACCCCGATAAAGAAACTGCCAAAAAGCCATTAATAAACAGCCCAAACAAAGAATCACTAATACCAGTCCCACCAGACAGGCAAGACACCAGAATATACTGTAAACTGACAGCAAAAACAATACTCTTTACTAGCACTGATGATATTGCCTAGTGAGGGTAATGAAACGTCTTTAAGAAAACAAGCAAGCTCAGAGAGCACCAAGGACCCCTTATTTCAACCCTAAGCTACAAATATTCTCCTTTATTGGTACATGCCTAGCTGTTGGATTGAAAGGAGTCAGTTTGCAAAATAATCTCCATTATATAATTTTCTTTCTTTTTCCAGTATTGACCTTAACTTAAAGATAATTATTGGTGTCTTCCATAGCAGATTGTAGAGTCAAATTTCCTCTACAAGTTGTCTTATGGCATGCTGAATGGTTATTTTCAAATTCCCCAGGTCAAAATACTTTGCATTTTATTATATCGTCTAAAACAATAGCAGAATCTGTCAAATAAGGATGTGACATTCTACTGTACATTGCAAATTATATCACCAGATGTTCTTGTTAAAAGTTGTGGCTCCTTTAACTGATTGTACATTTGGTGCAATGTTTTGAGACTTCGTAGGGGCAGACAAATTGATGACTTGTTGATTTAACTTAGTATTATTTTTGGGAGGGAAAGACCAGAAATATGAAAAAAAGATTAAGACATTTAAAAACATTTATCCAGAGAATGTAAGGAAACAATATCAAAAGACATTGCATATTAATAACTCATGATTACATTTTGTGGATGAGTGCAAGTGGATGGAATAATCAATGGCAAAAGATACTTTAGCAAGACTTTTGCTGTCCTGGGAATTAATTGATTGCTCAAGCAATTCTAAGCAGCTTGCTAAATTTTTAATGCAGATTTTTTTTTAAAAAAAGTATAGTTGAATTATGATCTTTGAATACTGCATCCTTGGGTAATATCATGAACGTTCATAACATTTGTTAGAGAAACAATGTGGGACATTTTAGACTACAAGGGGATAATTAAGATAAAAGGGATATGCCTCCTTATCACTCACAAGAAGAAATATTAAGGGAATTGACTGAAGTGATTTGAGAATGGAAAGTTATTCATTTTAAAAATACACACATCAACCTGACTGGCAAAACATTAACAATGTGTCAGAATTTTTAAAAGAGCTTCCTGTTTTCCATACACTTTCTTGACACTGTGCAAGTGTTAACACTATACAAGATATTCAGTCTTGTATAAGAGGGTGGGAAACCATCTACAATGGGCTCGTTCTTTCCGTGTGCCAAACATCCTACAAATCTGACCTTAGTTTCAAATGTGGGGAGCAGGTACGCATATGGATTTGGAGAGGTACAGTCAATATGCATAATCCAATCTGCTTTGTGCAGATTTAAATACCTCATTAGCCTGAACATTTTTGTCCCTTACTTGTTATTCATTAGGTTTATATTTCATCTGTCAAGGTTTATATTTCATCTGTTCTCTTCCTTCTAATTTTACCCCACAAAATGTACTCTGTAAGGTTGGTTGGGCTGACAAATAATGAGAGATGGAAAATCAGATCATTTGTCCAAATAACAGGTACCTCTAACCCAGTGATGAAATTCAAATGTTTTTACTACCGGTTCTGTGGGCGTGGCTTGGTGGGTGTGGCATGACTTGATAGGAGTGGCAGGGGAAGGTTACTGCAAAATCTCCATTCTCTCCCCACTCCAGGGGACAGATACTGCAAAATCCCCATTCCCCCCCACACACTCCAGGGGAAGGACACTGCAAAATCTCAATTCCCACCCCACTCTGGGGACAGCCAGAGGTGGTATTTGCCGGTTCTCTGAACTACTCAAAATTTCTGCTACCGGTTCTCCAGAACCTGCTGAATTTCACCCCTGCTCTAACCAGATAGACCTCTGTGGTTCCCATTGGATTAGAAGGCATAGGCAAGTATCTGCAACCTGGTTTGTTTACCTTTTGCAGCAAAAACCCAAAATAATATTTGAGTGAACCCAGGGGATACATAATCCCTTTCTGCTTGTTATGGTTAAATAATCAGGGGGTTCTGAATGCAGGGCAGACCATAAGCAGATTGGAGTGAAAATAAAAGGAAGGAATAAAAAAAGTGTTTATTTCCTAAGGTGTTTTTTTTGAAAAAAATATGATTTAAATCTCATGCAGTAGAAATGAAACAAAGAAGGTTATTTTTTTGATTATTTAGGATGAAATATTGAAAGATTGGTGAAGGATCCAGGATAACAAAATCTGGGGCCAAATACTGGCTGGGAAATTCTGGTAGTCCACAGATCTTAAAGTTGACAAATCTGAGAAACACTGGGCTGGACTGCCAAACCATTTCATTTGGGTTGAGACAGATGGAGGGAAAGGAATCATAAAAACTCTCAACAAACGCAATGGATTTTTTACATATTGCAGTTGATAAATTACTGATAATCCGCCATCAGAATGGCCTACCTTCTCCTCCTTTGTGCCTTTTATAAAATGAATTAGTTGAAAAGGTGCTACCAGATTATTGTTCTGCTATCACAGATTGAAATGGTTCTCCTCCTGCAATGTTTATAAAAGATACTATTTAAGGGGGGGAAATGATAAGAAAGACTAAAGAAAATGAGAATATTGAAAAGGCCAGTGCGACTGGTGTATGTAGAAATATGTTAAATATACTGTGTTTTCCCGAAAATAAGACAGGGTCTTATTTTCTTTTGACCCCTGAAATAAGAGCTTGACCTTATTTTCAGGGAGGTTTTATTATTTTTGAGGTGAAGGAGGTGGCGAGCGTGGTCACTCATGGCTGCTGCTGTGTTGCAATATTTCCAGGGAGGGCTTATTTTTGGGGAGGGCTTATTTTAGCACATGTGCTCAAAAGCCCAATTGGCTTTATTTTCCAGGGAGATCTTATTTTCGGGGAATCAGGGTAGCTGTGTTTATTTATGTGACTATATGACTATTTAATAGCAATAATACTTAGATTTACATATCTCTCCACAATGCTTTACAGAATTCTCTGGATGGTTTACATCAGCATATTGCCCCCAACAATATGGGTCTTCATTTTACCAATCTCGGAAGGATGGAAAACTGAGTCCACCTTGAGTTTTTCAGGAATAACTTCCAGGCTCTGGGCAGAGTTAGCCTGCAATACTGCATTCTAACCACTGTGCCACCATGGCTCCTTGTTTAATGTGTGTGAAGTCTTGAGGGAGAACGCTGGATTCATTTCGTCTATGAATGAAAACATTACTTCATGTATGTGGATTTGCAGAAAATATATAATACTGTGAATAGGCTTCACTGTGGAATATTTTGCATGAAGATTGGTTTTTGAATACATATGCGAGAATAAATATTTTCGCATTGAGCAGATAGTAAGACAAGGATGTGTGAACTCCCTTTGGTTCTTTAATTTGTTTATAGAAAAATGTGAAGACATACTTAGGATAGCATTAAAGATGCAGTGGTTGGGAATGTGAAAAGTGTAGACTTTAATTCATATGCATGTCACTAAATAAGAAATGAAATAATTTGTAGTAAATATTAAATAGTTTGTGTGGTGCACTGCAGGAAAAGCAATATAGATTTGAAATTTAAGGCACTGAAGACCTACTAAGTGGTATTTAATAGAGAAAATTGCATGTTATTCATCAATGAGAAATAACTAGAAAAAATAGATGAATTTATGTACTTTCAAATAATGTTTACTCAAGATTTAAGGTGTGACATACTGGTTGAAAGATACTGGGTAGAATGTGGTCTGTTGCAAGAATTGAATGCTTGTTGAAAGACGTTATGTACAATAATGGGCTCAGAATACTTTGTTATATGGAAGTGAGAGCTGGATGTGTCAAAAGACACAGAAGTTGAATCCTATCTGGATGGGTTACTTTAAAAAAAAAAAAGAGGTAGAGCTAAGAATGAATGGGTGCTGAAAGAGCAGATTGAAAGCAAAAATTAAAGAACAAAATGAAAGAATTTAATTGAGATGTTTGGATTGTATAGAAAGAAATTGGAATTACCTCAGAAAACATATATATGAAGAAATAGTGAACAGACTGAGAGGAAAGGAAAAGGTTGAGTAGAATTTATTAAATCTTCAAAAAGAGAGAGATTAGAAAGTAGAAGTCAATGTATAAAAGCCATGTACAGATGAAATATTCACTGCAAAAGGCTTTTTATGTCTGCTCCTGGCTCATGGGCTTCTTAGGTGCAGGTACTTATGGGTATAGGATTCTGGACTAGTTGAATCATTTGCAACAATCCCACAGTGATGCTGTTAATTTTATTATCATAACTGTTAGGAATATAATCTAACGTTTGTGTTGGCAATATATAAATCATGTAACAATGCTATACCTGTTTCTTTAAATCTACTGTAAAATGTGATTTGTTGCTGTTTTCCTCATTCGGCCACAAGAGGGAGCTGGAATGACTATTAGCTCTCTGTTTTTTTTTAGATGTTGGGCTGATCTGATCTGAGTGTTTTGGAAGCTGGCTGTTAGAAAGTGCCGTAAGCTATTGTAAGTTTTGCAACTGCTAGCAACTTTGAGTACTGAACTGATTATATGATACTGGACTATGTTATTTGGGTTATCCCTTAACTGAAAGACATTGATGACTGACTGTCTTATCTGTGTATGACTTGGACTGTGATGGACTCTGATACCTCTATTTCCATGAAAGTAAAAGCCTATTTAAACTGCAGTGTCTCTGTATGCTGGTTTGTGTGTTCTTCAACACAACTCTCACAATGCTTCTCTGAAGGCACTCGCTCTCCCAATGGGGAGCTTACCTAACAATCACCATCAACAACATAATCTGAAAATTGTGCAAAGTGCTTCCCATATGATAGTTCAAAACTTCTTACAATGGCTATTTAAAGGATCACTCTATCTCCTGTAGTTGCTGTGGAACCTGTGGAATCATAAAGTTGACCTGCTTTGGGCACCATTGATTAAAAGTGTCATTTGATAGGACCCAGGACATTAAATGCAATCATTGTTACCTTATTTAGGTATGAGGAGGAAGGAGAAACTCATGATCAAAGAAGGAACAACGTGAGGGCCCTTGCACTAAAGCTATAGGATAAAAGACCTTGCTATTTTAACAATACAATGAAACAGTATAGATGATCAATGGATTACTTCCTTTTTAGTAAAAGCTCTTTAACTATCATGTAGCATCATTAGAATAAAAGGGAGACAGAATAATCAAATTGCCATTCTGTTTAAATTATCGGTGAGGTTGTATTTGTATTTCTGTTTTTTACCCTTCTCATCAGTTGTTTGTAACTATATTAGAAAGACTCTATCTTGGCCAGAAACCAGAAGCCTGGAGCTCAGCTTGAGTGGAACATTATTTTTTTAAAACTTTGAAAATATTTATTGAATCATGTTTTAATTAGTAGGAAAAACATTTTGTTTATTTTCAATGATTCCCCCCCCCTTCCACAGTTAAAGGGTAAAATCTACTAGTTTTGTGTTCCATTTGCATAAAGGTGACATTTCCATGGATGGTGCTTGGCATGAGAAAGAAACGATGTACTTGATTTCCTGCCCTTAAATCCTGGAAGAGACAAAACTGGCAGCTCTTGCCATGCGTGGGGGACATCGCTCTGCATTTTCTATCCAGATGAGAAAAAAAAAACATTTTATCTAACAGATACTCATATGTTCTTTTGGTTATTGAGTATGCATGGATTATTTGTCTCCCACAAGGCATCTCTTTGTAATTTCTCTTTGTCATCAGACCCAGGCATAGCAGGTGAATCTTTGTGTAGGTGTGAGGGGACTTAATGAAGATTAACATACTGAAAGTCAAACCAGGTAACATTATTATAAAAACCTTATAAAAGTAAGGCTCTACATTTAGGCAAGAAAAACAAAATGCACAGGCACAGTATAGATGGTACCTTGCTCAATAGTAGTAGCTGTGAGAGGGATCTTGGAATCCTAGTGGACAACCATTTAAATATGAGCCAGCAGTGTGCAGCAGCTGCCAAAAAAGTCAACACAGTTCTAGGCTACATAAACAGAGGGATAGAATCAAAATCACGTGAAGTGTTAATACCACTTTATAATGCCTTGGTAAAGCCATACTTGGAATACTACATTCAGTTTTGGTCACCATGATTTAGAAAAGATGTGGAGACTCTAGAAAGAGTACAGAGAAGAGTAACAAAGATGATTAGGGGACTGGAAGCTAAAATATATGAAGAGTGGTTGCAGGAACTGGGTTTGTCTAGTTTAATGAAAAGAAGGACTACGGGAGACATGATAGCAGTGTTCCAATATCTCAGGGGTTGTCACAAAAAAGAGGGAATCAAACTATTATCCAAAGCACCTGAGGGTAGAACAAGAAGCAATGGGTGGAAACTAATCAAGGAGAGAAGCAACCTAGAACTGATGATAAATTTCCTGACATAATAATTAATCATTAATATTATTATTAATAAATAATATTAACAATTAGCAATTAATATAATAATTAGCAATTAATATAATAATTAGCAATTAATATAATAATTAGCAATTAATATTAATAATTAGTAATTAATAATTAGTGATTAATATTAATAATTAAACTTGCCTCCAGAAGTTGTGAATGCCCCAACACTGGAAGTCTTTAAGAAGATGTTGGATAGCCATGTGTCTGAAATGGTGTAGGATTTCCTGCTGAGGGAGGAGGTTGGGCTATAAGACCTCCAAGGTCCCTTCCAACTCTGTTATTCTATTCTATTCTATTCTATTTTCAGAGTCTAAGAACTCAAGGACCTGAAAAGTGTATTTGTTCTGCTTAGAATCACATTTCTCTGAAAAACAAAGACTTCTACAATTTGGTATACCCTTTCAATATTGTCTCACCGCTAGATATACATGTAGAATCCATGGGAAGAAATGGTTTGATAGATTACTTGAATCCTTCTGCAGGCCTATTGATGTTCCTCCAGCTTCCTGTTTTATTGAGGATAAATTTCAGGAGCTAATAGCTGTCTAAGAAATAATTAATTCTATGCTGTTATCCTAAACTAGGTGGGGGTTCATTGTTTTTCTACACTACAGTTACAGTCATTTGTATATGGTGTGTTTGAATAGTAATTTCCAAAATGGACCTCATTGAAACCTTGATTTAACAGACCTTTCTGGAGAAGTAGATGTCTGTTAAACACAAATGTCTGTTAAATCAAAATCTACATAATTCTTGTCATTTGTCATTTTTCTAGTGATGTCATTATTCCAATGATATCATTTGCATAAATTTTTATCATATGAATAATTTTTATAAATCATCACGAATGACAACTTAAAATTAACATATATTTAATGCCAATTACCTACTTCAGAAGGAGTATATTTTTCTATTATCTAGATGGAAATTTGATCCATTTAACCCAAGATCTGCTAAATGGTGGTCCATTAATTTGAGGTTTCCCTATGTTTCTAATAAACATTCATCTAGCCATGATTGTTCTTCAAAGACACTTCACAAAACTAACAGAATGTGATAGCAATTTACATTTTATATTTAAACTGCTTATATACAATCATACGGACCTACAGCTAGCTTAATGCTTGTTTCTTTGTAAAGAAAACTCCCTCTCACATCTCTATATATTCTTTGTCCAAGCTTGCTAAGAGAACCTTTGCCAAGTAAAACTCTTTCCCGTGTTCTCTCTGACAAATGGACAGATTGCCTCTATTGGGGTATGAGGGGGGAAAAAAGATTGCAGTAATTGTAATCCTCCATAGATTTCTGGTTCCAGAATGCGATAATGAATTATTGTCCATCAAGATTCCACATGATGGTACTTTATCTCTGCTGTTTCCAAGATGCACTTGAACTTTCTGGAGTAGATTATCTAGGACAGTGATAGCTAACCTTTTTGTTGTTGAGTGCCAAAAATGTCTGGGTGTCCTGGCACCCATAATGCAAAGTGCACCCCCCACATGCACATGCATGCACAACCCTCCTCACTCCCCCCCCCCCAAGCACCACACTATTCGCCTCCAAGCTAAGCTTGGCATTTCCTCCGGGGGGCCAGGGCAGGTTGTTTACACACTCCCCAGGCTCCAGGAAAGCCCCCAGATCCTGGGGAGGGGGAAAATGGGACCATCGGGCCAACCGGAAGTTCGAAAATAAACTTCCATTAGGCCGGTTGGGTCCATTTTTCACCCTCCCCGGGCTCCAGAGGCTTCCCCCCCCCAGAGGAAATACCAAGCTCAGCCTGAAGCCTGTAGAGGGTGAAAACGGTCTCCCCCAGCCCCTGGAAGCCAGAAACAGATCTTTTCCAAACTTCCAGTTGGCCCATTGGACCATTTTTTTGCCTTCCCCAGGCTCCGGAGGCTTTCCTGAACCTTTGGGTGGGCAAAAACAGACTCCCCCACCCTTTGGAAGGCCGAAAATCAGCTGACTGGCATGCACATGTACGCTGGAGCTGACAGCTCATGTGTGTGCCAGCAGATATGTCTCTGCATGCCAACTGTGGCACGCATGCCATAGGTTTGCCATTACGGATCTAGGATGTGAAGTAGATGCAAAGGTGAAATCCATCTTTGTCACAAGTTCTTCTAAGGAAAAGAAGCAGATGTTCTGAATAACCCTTGTCACTTGGCAGATCTGAGTTGTGAAAGTCTGAACTTAAACTGAGTTCAAACCAGGCAAGATACAGATGGAGATATCACTCATCTCATAGTTAAGTAGCGTAACGTGCAGAATAATACCATTTTTTTTGTAAAGGATGCAAGCAACCATTTTCAGCCTGAACAGCACTTTATGACTTTCTCATCTGCCTTAATGCTGAAGCCAGCACATCAAAGAATGTGATGATGTCAATGGTGTTACCTGATTTGAAAGTTTTGGACCTCTTTTTTAAATTTTTACTTTGTGTGGCATAACAAAATAGAGTATTAATAATTGGGTTTTTTTATTTATGCTCCTCATGCTGCTACTTCTTGCTGGGAGATCCTTGTGAGATCCATCCAGAATATGACCATTATTTATCTGTGATAAAGTCACATTGCCCACGGTGCACCACAAGGAGGCTAGTCTACATTGTACCTCATTTTGAATCCTGATTTGAAAATATGGGTTTTAAGGTACAAAATGGATACCTCAAGCCCCACTAAAACCAGAAAGTTAATTATTG
Organism: Thamnophis sirtalis; assembly: GCF_051295495.1. NCBI lineage: Eukaryota > Metazoa > Chordata > Lepidosauria > Squamata > Natricidae > Thamnophis > Thamnophis sirtalis. The sequence continues at coordinate 121,541,957 of NW_028261381.1, forward strand.
GAAAATAATCCTGCTATGTGGAATTAGGATTAGGGATTGTTAAAAATGCATTAACCCTCCCGCAGTGGGATTCTGGGGGATGCATACATACCTATGTGGCCCAGCAGGAACCGTTGGAGCTGCCACCAGACTCCGACAGTGAGGGGCCCTATGAGTCGGCTCTGGAGGATGTGGAGGACCCTGGACAGGGTTCTGACTCCGAGCAGGGCGCAGAGAGACTGGTTGGCCACCAGGTGGCGCCTGAACCTTGGACCAGTGGGGAGGAGACAAGGGAGAGTGATCCAGAAGCCAGCAGTGAGTTGTTCCTGGATGCACACCATTGAAGAGCTACTAGGCATCAGGAACAATTATGCAATTACATGAGGTAATTCCGCTCAGCTGGTGGTCATTAGGCTCCTCTCCAGACTATAAAAAAGACTACTTGTGCACACGCCCCTCTTGCAGAAGTCAACTCATTGACTAAAGAGAACTGTTGTAACTAACTTGGCAGGCTGGATTGCTGCCAATGTTTGTCTGAGCTGCTGCCAAGGTTTGTCTGAATTGCTGCCAAGGTCCTTATCTGTTTGTTTGCTTGGCTTTCAGCCACCGAGATTTTGGTCTTGCTATTAAAGTACATTCTAGTTAAGTTTGTCTGGGCAGTCATTACTGGATGGAGGAGGGGGTCAGAACACATACCCATGCTCTATATCAACACCTTCATAATTTGAAGAGGTTTTGTTGTTACCTGATTGTTTGTAGGTATACATATACCTTTGGTGGTATGGAGTACCTTTTATCATTAGGCTGGTAGATCACCCATAATTGCATTTGAAAAAGTCAGTTCTGCCATAGTTATTCACACTGTACAACACACTTGTTTAGATCATCACAATTGAACTGCCCCTGAAATAGGTTTGCAAGCTTCATTAATCCAAAACAAGGAGGCAAGACTTAATTGGGATTGTCCAATATAATTTCTGGGCCCAATTTGGAGGTAATTTCTAACTTTTCAAAAAATGTCCCTTTAATCGAATATGACAAACCAATGTGAACAATATTTTGATATTTTCTCAAGCCTCTAGGATTTAAAATGTAATATTATTGCCATGCCAATCATATTATAATCCTATTAAATCATTTGTATCCATTAATAAATGATTGATAAAGAACAGATCCGGAACACATTAAGAAATTTTACTTTGAAATAATCTATGTTAATGGGCAAAGTGGCTTGCATAAACCTGGTGGAAGAGCATTGTGCGGTGGCTCTGACTAATTTCTGTTCACATAATTCAGAAGTGTCAAACTCGCGTCATCATGTTGTTGTCACATGACATATCATAACTTTTCTCCCTTCGCTAAACTGTGGGTGGGCGTGACCAGTGTGTAACGCATCCAGCCCCCAGTCTGTGAGTCTGACACCCCTCACATAGATGAAAAAAAATGGTATGGTTTGCCTCCACAGAATACTTAATACAGCAGTGGGATTCACGTAGGTCTACCACTTCTGCACATGAGCACTGCCTTCCACACATGCATGTTTCCTTCTGCGCATACACTTTGCTCATGCATGCAGCATGCATGCATGCATGTGTGTGGCATCAAAAACCAAGCTACATAGGACATTTTGGAACCGGGGAGGGGCCCCCCACCACTTACAGTTCACCACTATTGGTTTGGATGAACCTGTCTGAACCGGCTGAATACCACCTCTGGCTTAATGTCATTCCAGAGTTTTCCCCAACCCTTGAAAAAGCTAAAAGAGACTTGCATATCTTTCCCAATGGTCCAAGTCACTATATAGAAAATGTGGGCTGAGAATGCTACTGGCAATGGTAAACAATACAGTCCCTTTGTTTCACCCTATGAGTAAAAAGCCTCACGTGGCTGTAAAGGGGTGCTTTGCTCAAACCTTTGTCAAAAATGACCCCCCCCTTCAAAAATCAGCACAGGCATAATGTTTATATAGTGCTGAGCTCAGTGAAGAAGTAATTGAATTTTATATCTAATATTTATAATCATTTCTTCATCTTGACTTCATTGATATTGCAACAATAATTGTTGCATGTTAATGATATCTCTCTCTTTTCTTCTCTCTTTTTTAATTGGACCCTAACTTCTCTGCAAACATATCAGTGTTTATTAGTGAAGGCTTAGCTGTCTGCTTTTGTGATATTGCTATTAGTATTTTTTCCTCTTATATTTTTTTTAAAAATTAATTGGCTGCTGTCCTTGTCTAGCCTTGGAATGTGGTGATCTGGGTCATGGTGTCCAAAGAACAGATAAGAAAACACTTTAGAGTGGATGCATATTAATAAATCAGAAACCATATGGTGCATTTGCACAAAAACACATTTGCATTTTGGGTAAAAGAGAAAGAGAAAAATAATGGAATAGTTAAACAGAACTGAGTTAATTATTATAAGCTAAAACACAGTATAATTAATTCTCAGAAGTCTACATATTGGCAAAGTGATTTTAAGTGTGTGTATATATATAAACTAGTATTTCATTTGAATTTTGGAAATGTCTCCATTTAAAATGCTGTGTTTGCTGTTATGCTGGTTTGGCTTATTCTATGATCATGGTTATGTTTTGGTTTAGAGGTTCCCTCCCACTTCTAGGCAAAAATCTTAAATGCCTTTTTTCCTGCTTAATAACAAAACTATCTAAACAATTTGATATATAGGGATCATGAATTACAGACATTGGTGGGAAAGTTTGAGATGTGTGCCATTATGTAATCGCCACAAAATCTATTCCCAACAATTCTCATCAGAGGGGGGAAGACATGCATGATTATAACTTTTCACCAAATCTTGACATGTCCTTCTTTCCCCAAATGATGCCATTCAGATCCTCAACATATAACTACAATTGGGAACAGAATTTTGGTCATAATTTAGGGCAGTCATTAAGCAAATATCTATGTGATTGGACCTGATTTTGTGACCACTTGTACAACAGTCATAAAATGAATTGTGTAATTAAGGCTTCCCCAATGGCCTTTTTTTTTTGCTGGAAACTAGCAAAAAAAGTAACCAAGTGTGATCATTTGACTGAAGGACACTGTAACCAGTCATGATGACTTCTTGCTGCTTTCTTGGGAAACAAGCACATTCATGATGTTTGTATGACATTGAATTTTAAAACTTTGCATGTAGATATGCACTGGGCCTGCACCTGGCCTACTCTGATTGTGCCTTTGCTCCTGAAGTCAAACCATAAACACCATACAGGGAGAATGATATAATATGGAATTGGTCTACCTGCACAGATGTCCTGAGGGAAAAATAGCAAACAAGATATAGGTTTTGATAACCACAAAAGTTGGTCAGCAAATTACTGAAGCTTTTGATTAACTCTTTGGGGAATTTAGTAGCAGCTATATTTTAGGATAAATGCACTACCATTTTTGCAGAAGCATTACTATCGTTTTCAGGGAAATAAACATAAATAAAAGAGAAGAGGAACTAGGCCTTCAGGCTTATTTATATTCTTTTGCTAAATTCCACTTGTTTCAAATAAATTGATCTGTTCCTATTTTTGTTATGGTAAGAATAAAGAAAATGGTTGTTATGGTTCACAAAAAAGATCTTGCACGCTGTGTTTGCCTATCAGCCATGACACTCGGTATAGCACTCTCAGTGTAACCTGAAGAGATATAGCATCAACATCTACAAGATGGCTATCACACTATTGATAAGATCTAATATCTTCCTGTTGCCTAGCCTTTTAACTGAATTTATTAAATGAGTAAAAATTAATATTGCTCTATAATGCAAAATGGACAATATTACTTTAAACAAGAGTCTCCATTCTCACTGCACTGTTTTACTGAATTTTGGGGGGGAAAACAAAATAAGTTGAACTCATTAGAATATATATTACTGTTGGTGAAGAATTTATAATTTTGATCATTGTCATTACAAATTATGTTTTTCACTTATAAACTATAAAAATCAGCAATTGGAGAGCACATTATTTATGCCTTTGTCCTGAAGATTTTTTTAAGAGACATATGTGCATTCTTATAACTGATCTACAGGACTTTAGATATGTGGAAAAAACAGAATGGTAGCCCCCTAGCTCTGTTTTTAGAAGAAAGTAGAGGATGTTCAGAACATTTTAAAGAGACTCTTGCCAAGTATGTATTTACACACATTCATCTACACATAAATAACACCAGAAACAAAGATAGATGACCTTTCTGCGATTTTCCTAAACATTTTTAGGCCAGGAGGCAGGTTGATTTTGTGAAAGAGAATCTGTGAAAATTGTACCCCGGGTGTAGCTTTCTTTAAAAAATAAAACTATATGCTTTTCATTTGGCATTTTCCCCATGTAATGTCTATATGATAAGATGTTTTCTTAGGAAATCTTTATGCTGATATCCCACCACACCCATTTTTTGCTGATATCCCACCACACCCATTTTTTGCTGGTATAATGTTTTTCTTCCTGCTTATGTAAAACCCATTTTATGGTGGTTCAGATAACCTTGTTTGGGTTGTGCTCAGTCAGACAAGTCATAACTTGATGATATTAGTTATGACAAAGCTATTTTGAATCCCATATTGTTAGAAGTCCTGGATCTGAGGACAATCTGGCTGCAAACTCTGCTACTTTGATGTTCACTCAGATTGAATCAGTTGATTGGGCTACATAGGCAGATATCTCTTTCCTCCTTCACCACTCTGCATATGTCCCTCCCAGAGCTGGCCACTTTGTGAAAGTGGCTACCATTTCAGACAGGAATGTACCATTTTTCGTGAAACATATAACTGCACTCCCCAGTTAAAATCTGCAAACAATTTAACGAAGAAGCTCTTATGAATTCAACAATGCTAGAAGTCTTTTCATAATATTGCATTTTTAAGGATCCCTTATTGTTTTTTCCCAAAGTTCCAATGAATTGCACCTGTAAATTTATTACATGTTTGATTGCTCTACTTTTTGAGCCATGCTTCTCTCCCATAGGAAAAGACTCAACATAATCACATTAACACTTCACGTGTTTTGATCTCTAAGGGAGATCAAAACCCACTACATATTTGAATATAATTTATTGTGACAAACAGTCTCCAAAATGGATTATCACAGCTAAATTGTGTATTGCTAGCTGATGAAAGAGAAAATTAACTTACATGTGACTTTTCAAAAAACCTCTTTAGGTGTTGGGCATAGCTCTTAGCTAAGAGCTACAATGAGAGAAAGAATGCCTTAAGGGTGAGATTCAGTTCTGAACACTGCATTAAGGTGCTTTTGATATGCTATATGTTATGACAATAATATACCGCTTTTGCTATAAGATGGAGTAAGTATCCCGGTTCCATGCAGACATTTTAGTTTCATCTTTCACAGCCTTTGAATACTGCCCAAACTAACTTGGCTTATGAAATTTGTAGTCCAAAAGTCTGCCAGATACTGCCAACTCCTGATATAACAGCCCAATGAATTGGCGAAGATGATAATTCAATATGCTATGAAATCTTGTTCTTGGATTCTCTTGAATTAAAACTGCATTAAATAAATAAATCCCATTTTGAGGAGCATTTCTACTTTTGGCTCCGGGAGCATTCTTCTGTTGCATACTCAGATGTGTTCACAGAGGCATCTTGCTTTTCCCAAAAGATGCTACAGCCTTTATAGATGGAAAAATGGTGGGTCTTTTTCATCCTTGGCAGCAAATAATACTTTAGACAGATTTAGGGCTTAAAATCATTCAAATTCTGCAATGCTCCTTGCATAGCCAAAAGAAAGCTTTCAATTTTTTCTCCTTATGTTCATCTTCAGACATATATATATAGCAAGGAGTGCCTTTTCAAGATAAGTGTTGCTGTAGCTGCTGAATATACAGCCAATATAATCAAGAAAGCAATCAACATCGAAAGAAGTTTCCTATATGTTCCAAATCTGTTATTTATCCACAAAGTAACAAATCCCTAAATGGAAAAGTAGTTTTTTGTATATATATATATATAAAATCTTACACAGAATAAAATAGGAAACCAATGTATAATATGCTATCCAGCTGGGAGTGGGAAAAGTCCTTTTGGAGACAAAACAAAAGCAAATGAAGACCAAATTCATAATCACGGAATGCCTGCAATTCAGCAACGAAAGATGCTTCTTCTGTTCCTGGCATAAAATGTGGTCTGTTTAAAATGGAATGCTAAATATTGCTTAGCATTATGTCAGTAAAGCTTCTCTGAACATAATTTAGAATGTGGCAGCACATAGAAAGGATGGGGGTGAAGGTTCGTTCTCCAAGCTGGTGGGTTGGTTTCCGAACATTTTGTTACCAAGTTAGGTAGCATCTTCAGCGGAGTTTAAGGGATGTCAGTGTCAATGTTCTTCTTGTTATGAAAAGAACCTGAACTACAGATATTCGCCACTATTGCAAAACATAGCAAAGATGCCGACATAGATATTTGCTCGCAAGGTCCCATTGTATGTAGTCTGCAACAACTGCGCCAGTTACCCATTTTGATCCAAACTGAATTTAAGTTATTGATGATTACTTTTATACAATTAGACAATTTGGGTTCTGCATATTTTAGAAACTCCTCCAGTTTCAGTACAGTCATTCTCTAAGATCTAGTGATAAGTCTCAGTTCAGTAGTCACCTAGAGTGAAAACAGATTTGGAAAATGGAAAACACTACAGGAAATAACATCTAGACTGTGAAATACATATAAGCCCACCATCCAATATTCATTTCCTTTATCTGTCTCCTGGCATTTTATGAAGAGTTTTCTAATAAACTGGCAATGCAAATTAATATTTTCCTGGGTGAAAATATTTATTTTACCTCCTGAGCTAGTATTTTATTTTGCTTTATTATTATAATGTCATGAGACTGTATATTAATAACTATGATAAATGAAATTATAAAGTCACATTTAAAAACTCAATCTAAATCAGATTATTAGTTCATCTGTGTCCACTACCCCTGATGTGGAGTGGGCAGGGGCTTTTACATTGTGTAAGCCAAATCAATGGTCTTACTCAAAATAAGGCATATTAGCTATGTTCATAACTCATATGTTAAAGAGCACCAAATTACTACATTCTCATTTCACACTCTTTCTCCCAAAATTCCCCTTTTTATGACCCTGTAATGTCTTAATTTGGGGTAGAGTTGGGGTGACTGGATGAAGATGAATGTTTACTGGCTGGATGCCCTTCCTGACACCACGTAGAGTTCATAGCATATACCTTTTCTTTGCACCCTAAGAGACAAGCATCTGCTGCTATTTAGGATTGAGTTCTCAATCTTCCAAGTGGGAGATGAGCATCTTTACTACTCGACTATCAGACTGCTCTTTCCTCTCCCAAAGAAATGGAAAGATATTAATTAATTGTAATTGTACACCTACATGGTGATCTCCAACACATGTCCTTATATACTTTTTTCACTACCAAAGCTGCCTAGAAATAATGTTGACAGCAACAAAAACAACAAACTACCTTAATAGTAATATACATCAGCAGCATAAACTTCACCTCTTCTTATACGCTCTGTGTGGCCCTCACATGCCTCAAAGAGTTGAAATTCTGGAGCAGTTTAAAGAACCAGGACTAATGTGGGAAAATTTTGTGTATAGGTTAGAATCCTTTGACACAACAGTGTAGACCAGTCAGTTAAACTGAACCAAACCAAAATAGATTCCCTTGCCTTGAGGGGAATGATCTAGAGCATGGGTGTAAAATTCACCATATCATGGTGCTGTCACATGACGTTTCATGACATTTTTCCCCTTTGCGGAGCTGGAATAGGCGTGGCCTATGCATTACACATTCGGCCTGCAGGCCCCCACTTTGACACCCCTGATCTAGAATTAAGATGTATTAAGGACAGTTTTTTTTCCTCATGTAAGACACGAGATTCTTGTAAATTCTTAAAACCTTCTTAATTTTTAACAGCTTTTCTGATTATTTGCCATTCTTCTTCAAGGACAGATGATACCACCCCCAAAAAACCCTCCTGAATATAATTGTAGAAATACATTACCAGCTAACTGTGTACAAATATTTATTTTACCCACTGGGTTCTTATTTTTAGAAGGTAGTTTTATTCAGAAAAGCTATGAATCAGCTTATCTATTGTGAACCAGTACTTCTAAATATACTTGCCTTTCTGGTAGCTTCTTTTTTTAATTTACATTTTTATTTGGAAAAAAAAAACCTGCCATGGTTTTAAATAACTATAAAGAATAGCTTAAAAAGTTTCCTACTGTTTCTGTAGTACCTGTCAAAAAAAGATCCCTTCTTTTGGTGCATAAATGCCCTCTGGTGACAATCTCCAAAAATGCAAGTGCTCCTTTTGATTATATTTATGCAGCCTAAGCACAATAACAATTCAGACAACGTTTACATCTGAAAGAAAAATAAATGCCTTATAATGAAAGAATCTGTTTCATCCATCCCTTAATTTGCAAGGCATAGGTTTGAATAGTTTTAATCCTATTGCCTTAAATGAAGGTTATGGTGGAAGCTGCCTATTTAGGGGGAATTCATAGAAATATTTCACTAAGAGAAACTTGATGGGTTTTTCATATATAATGTCTTGGTTTTAATTAATTTAATTTAATTTAGCATAAAGTCAGGAGATTGTCTGAAGATTGCCCCACAAACAATAATTTAAAGATAAGGAAAAATAGTTCAAATATCGCAACATACCCATTGCTTATGTTCTCACTTGATATTTCTCCAAATTTCAAACAAGATACTCTAGCCTCACAATATTTTCCCTAAGAAAATTAACTGTTGTGAGATTTCAAAGAAGAAATGCAGACATTTTAAAGTGTAAGAGTGAGTGAATCAAAACCCTGCAAGAACTCATGGGTAAGGTAGTTGAAATCTTGCAAATTTCACAGACTAGCAAGATTTTGGCTATTTTTGTTTGTATCAGAGCTTGGTGCTTACATCCTTGTACAAAGGGATATCTAGTGCCTATAAAAGATGTTTGTCCTTCTGCCCTTCAAAAAGTTACATGAATGATGAAAAACCCTATGTAAGTAAAACAATATGAATCTGGTAGATTAGCTGCTTGCATAATTTTAATTGAAATTCAATACCTACCTGTCCTGTCCTTTAAATTAATCAATAGAAGTAGCCCTCTTGTGGGCAGGAAAATAATCTACACTTGCAATTAATGCAAATACCTGTTGTTTAAATTACCCTATCAACCAGGCCAAGACTAGTCTGTAGTCTTCTTGACTGATCATTCCTTCATGGTTAACAGTTGATTTACATGAAGCAAAAGCTATCCACCACTTCAGTATCTTCATTGTCGGTTCCAAGGCTTGGCTGCTGTATCTATTTTCATTTGTTGAATCTTCTCTATATTTAATTTAGTCCCTTTTTCCCACTGTGTTTTTCAGTATCATTAGTAGACCCACAGATGATTTACATTTTTAAACTAACAGAGTAGTGTCATCCGCATAAAGCCGGTTATTGATATTTTTTCCTCCAATTTTAAAACCATACTCATTTTCCAATCCAGACTCCTGTGATATATATTCAACATATAAATCAAATAAATACTAAATAAAGCTTTGTCTCATTACTTTGTCAAAGTGGAGCCAGTCTGTTTCATCATGCACTGTTTGGATTGCTGATTGTTTTATTGAATTTAGGTTTTGTGTGAGGACAATGCGAAGTAGATGCAACCAAAGGACTTTCCATAAACAATGAAGCATATCTGAGTCTTTTTGGTATGCTCTAGCTTTCTTAATTATTCTGCATGCATCAGCAATATTGTCTTGAAAAGTCATTCTTAAGCTTCATTTCTTTGTTTTAGGCCATACAATCCAACTACATTTTCTTCCTATTAAGGAATGAATTTCCTTAATATTAATTTATAAATAAAATTCCTTACTATTAATATTAATTTCCAACTTTGGCTCTCCAGTCCCAATTATAAGCAGACCGATTTTCACTTTAAACATGAGTATAAAACTCACCATCATCTTCTTCTGCATAAGTGGTTGGAATATAAACATGGATGATCAGTTGTTCTTCATGTCCTGACTGGTAAATTACCATTTTCTAGGATTACAGGGAGTAAAAAGGGAGTGTAATCTTTCATGATAATATTTTGAGTTGAATGGCCATGGTCTAATTGTTTGGTGGTCTTCTGGTAGACAGCAGTAGACACCAGAAAACTAGACCATAGTCATTAAGTCTGAAAGCCCTTTACTGCTTAATATATTTTGAATGCAAATTTCTGTCCATTTAAATATGATGATGATATATCAATGTCTAGTTGAGTCATTTCAGATTTCATTTGGTTGAGATGTTCTATGTTCATAGCTCTTACGTCCTCTCAGCAGTGTCTTTTTCAGTTTCAGATTTTCTTTCCCAGCATGGCAGCATCATTAACTAGATGCCCCAAAGGCTTTAATCTAGTCATGTCATAAACACCATAAATACTCTGAAAAATCTCCAGACTTTCGTCAATAGCATATAGAACACAGTGCAACCTGAAGGCCTATCATCTATCACTATATCATGAAACATTTTATTTTTCTTTTATCCACATAGTTTTCTTGGTAGAAATACAGGAGTGGTTTTCTGTGTCCTTCTCTCATGCAGTTGATGTGATGCCTTTGCCATTGTCATTGGAGAGATCATCTGCTCCTAGCATCTTCCTATGTTGCTACCAAAAAAAACCTATACTTGCTTTATCTGAGATGACTTTCATGCCTTAGGTGCTCTTGTTGGGATTATATCAATGGTGGTATTCTACTGGTTTGGACCAGATCGCCTGAACCAATAGTAGAAATTGCAGGTGGCCCTGCCCACTCACCCCAGCTCTACGGCATCCCATTTAGGCGCTTTTTTCACCAAAAGCACATGTGCAGAAGGCTGTGCATATACATGGACATGGTGCATTCTCTCACATTTGAGAACTGGTAGGGAAGGTAAGTAAATCCCACCCTTGGTTTATATGCTCTTGGTGCACCTGGCATGTGGAGTCTTTCACAACTCAAGAGACTGAGTTTGTCCTAAATGGCTTCTTCCAAATCTGATGCCATGAAAGCTTATCAGTATTAGTAACCAGTGTTATATCTAATGCAACAAATTGCATAGCCAAACTATGTTTTAAACGAAGGATATCTTTTAATTGTCCTGAGTCTACTTGCATTTAGTTTAATGGATGGAATTAGGAAGAAAAAAAATCTTTTCAACCCCTCTAGATGGGAGTTAGGAAAGAGATTCCTTTTATGGCCTCTATTCCAAGTTCTATTTTTGACATCCTCCTAGGTAGATGAGTTTGGGTCAGCCATTCCCTCACAGTCCAATCGACCTCACAAACTTGTGAGGAAAAATAGATGGCAGGAATATTTGGCATGTTCACTGCTCTGAGTTATATATATTAAAAAGTCAGGATAAAAATGTAATAATAATATTAATAATAATAATAATAATAACAACAACAACAATAACAACAATACAACACTAGTTGTACTGATATAACAATAGTTGAAAAGAAAAAAAAGTTTGGTTGACTGACATTGCAATATCAGATGCGCTAATTGAAGATAATCAGCAAGAAAAAAATTACAAAGTACCAGAACTTGCAAATTGAAGTTGAGCGACTGTGAAGAAAGAAATTGTATGTTGTCCTGATTGTAATTGGAGCCTTTGGAGCAATACCTAAAGGGCTACCTCGCTGTTTGGAAATTCTAAATTTATCGGACTTGAACATTCTGATTCTAGAAAAAACCACCCTACTTGGAACAGCTTATATCCTCTGACGTTACCTTAACAGTTCCTAGGTCCTTGGTTAGGACTTGATTTGTTGAGCTATCAACCAGCCCCAAAGGCTGTGAATCTCACCAAAGATTAACCAAACAACAATGACAACAACAGCAGCAACATCTGGCTGACTGTGCAATGAACCATACTTTCCAAGTGATGGTCACCAATAACATTCTTTTTCTTCCACAAGTAAAATTCACATTTTATTTTATTTTATTTTATTATTATTGGTTCTTTGTCCCGACATAATGAAATTGACATTCAAGATCACATACAAGTGATCTTTCATCTAAATAGATTCATTTTATGCAATTTTTACAACCATACAAACTTTGCTAGCAATTCTTTAATATCATGTATGTAGACATTTGAGCACACATCCATCGACTATGCTTCTTGAGTTTTTTAAAGCTATTTTAATAGAATACATCACTGTACCTGTAGAAGTAGAAAGAAAAAATATAACTCCATTTGCTTTGGGAATGTGAATTAGATAAGTTCACATTCAATGTGAACCAAACCACTTTATCCTTCATTCTCCAGAAATACGTTAACAGTAGAATTATGTATGCACATGTATGTGTATGTGTACATACATACATTTATATAAACACATACATACACTTATATATATATTTATTTATTTATTTGATTTCAATCTCATTTTTCATTGGGTAGCAAACAACCATAAAATCCATTAAAGCCAAAAACAAGCAATATATCTAAAACAGCTGAGATAATTTATAACATGAATATTAGTAATACACATCCACAAGATAATTTATAACATGAATATTAGTAATACACATTCACATCCCTAATAAATGAAATAAATGAAATCTAAATACACTATCTTGCAACCAGAGATATTGGAACATTTTCAAGTTGAAAGCAAAGATCAATTTTTCACATACACATTTATTAGAAATGTCTGTTTTGTTGTGTCATCGTCTTTCCTCAATCAAGAGGTCCTTTAGATGGTCCCACAAGCACTAGTCACCTGACAGCTCAATTGCTGCAAAGCTGTCTACATGGGACTGCCCTTGGAGACCATTCATAAGGTTCAATTGGGCCAGAATGCAGTAGCAGGGCAACAATGAGTATTCTACAGTAGCCCATGTGACACTTGTGAGAATTGCACTGGTTGTTTGTTATCTAGCTTCTATATATACTGACAATAGCAACAGCATTTAGACATATACTTCCTCATAGTGTTTTACAGCATTCTCTGGATGTTGTCCAATGTAGAAGCATTATTTCCCTATTGCCCCCAGCAATATGGGTCCTTCTTTTACCAACCTTGGAAGGACCGAAGGTTGAGTTTACCTTGAGCTCCATCAGGATCAATGTTCCCTCTAATTTTTTTTCAGTGTGAGCAGAAAAGTATAGTGTTTGAGCAGCACATTTTCATGCCTGAGCACCTGAATTTTTTTCATAGATGTCACCCAAGACAACGAAATCAGTGTTATTTGAAACTCAATTTACCATGTAAATATCCATTAAGTAAAGAAATCTCCCTATACAGGTAGTCCTCAATCTACGGACATAAGCCCAAAGTTTCTATTGCTAAGTGAGACATTTGTTAAGTGAGTTTTGCCCCATTTTACAACCTTTCTTGCTACATACAGTTAAGTGAATCACTGTGGTTAAATCAGTAACCTGGTTGTTAAGTCAATCTGACTTTCCTGCTGACTTTCCTGCTGACCTAGGAGCCAAGGTAGCGCAGTGGTTAAATGCACTAACCACTACTACTACTTCAGCTGACTGCAGTTCTGCAGTTCGGCTGTTCAAATCTCACCGGCTCAAGGTTGACTCAGCCTTCCATATTTCTGAGGTGGGTAAAATGAGGACCCGGATTGTTGGGGGCGATATGCTGACTCTGTAAACCGCTTAGAGAGGGCTGAAAGCCCTATGAAGCGGTATATAAGTCTAACTGCTATTGCTATTGCTATTGCTTTGCTTGGCAGAAGATTGCAAAAGGTGACCCCAGGACACTGCAACCATCATAAATATGAGGCAATTGCCAAAGATGCAAATTTTTATCATGTGGCCATGGGAATGCTGCAATGGTCATAAATGTGAAGAACAGCTATAATTCACTTTTTTCAGTGCTGATGTAGCTTTAGTCATTAAGTGAACTGTTGTAAGTTGAGGACTATACTTTCCCCCTTACTATCCAACAGTCTGCAGTGATATTAGCAAGTTATGAATAAATTACCAACTGATGTAGATTAGCAATTGGGGCACTTAAAGAAACAAACAAAGAGGGAAGAAGAATGAAGGGAGGGGGGGAGGGAGGAAGGAAGGGAGGGAGGGAGGGAGGGAGGGAGGGAGGGAGGGAGAGGGAGACAGAAACAGAGACAGAGACAGAGACAAAAAAGGAAAGAGGAGAAAGAGAAAAAGAAAGGGGAGAGGAGGGTGGGAGGATAAGAAAAAGAGGCAGAAAAAGAAAGAAAGAGAAAGAGAAAAGGAAGAAAGAAGGAAGGAAGGAAAGAAAAAGGAAAGAAAAAAGGAAGAAAGAAAAAAGGAGAGACGAGAAGGAATAGAGGCCAAAAAAGGAAACAAGGAAAAGTAGGGAAAAAACTTTCACTGGAAAACACTATTTTTCCATCAGCGCAAAACTTTCCTAAACAAGGTTAATTTTCCGGATTTTGACTTTCCGGTCCAGGTGGACCAAGAAGCCTTTATTTTTTTTTCTAAAATCAAATAAAATCTGCGGAGCACCAGCTCGGCTCCCCCTTCCTGTGAAAAAAACCTCGAGCCCCAATGCTCCGAATGCAGAGGCTGGATTCAGACAATATGTGCACACCCGGCATGAGTTTCCACTTGCTTGCGTGGCAAGCACTTCCCACACACCTGCATCTCGGAAACAGAACCAACTGTGGGGAGCCCAGCCAGCCATAGGAGCTTAGCTGACAAACCACGACGGAAGCATGCTCTGCACATCCTGCGGAGAGTTGGCTGCTGCCATTGCTGCTGCCACCGCTTCCCTACTCAGTAACTTTGATCCAGGAGGGAACAGCCTCCCTGTCAATCAGCCACACGCCAGTGGAGGGAGCCCAATCGTAACCCTAGGCGGCCACATTTCTGTTGGCCAAAGGCCCGCCCTCCTCTGGGTGTGTCCAGGCACTATAGTATCCCGGCCCAGCTGACAGAAGCCTCCTAGCCGCCTGCAGACTAAAGTCCATCATGCTAAAGATCACTGCGCGGCAGTTGGAAACTGCTGCACTGTGTTTTGTTGCCCCCTGCATGGCCACGCACCCGCACACCTTAGAGGGAACAGTGATCAGGATTGATCTTTGGCTGTGGTCAGAGTTTTGCCTGCAATACCACAGTTTGACAAGTCTGCCACCAGGATTCATGTACTACTAAAATTCTGGTTATGATTACTATTAACTGGGTAAAACAGTGCATCATAAAGCACATTTTGTACCAAGGTACCTCAAATGGGCTAACATAGGGAATGCATCCAAAATCCAAAACCCATGACTCCTGAGAGAAGGAAATTTGAGGAAGTCAGGCTGCTGCTATGGTTGTGCTGCTGCTGCAGTCATGTGATGGAATATTTTATTGTTTATTTTTCTTTATATGTATCTCTGTTCATATATGTATGTATGTATGCCATCTTCTTTATTTTTATTTAACTTGGATATTTCCTTCCTGCCAGGCAGAGGAAAAGAGATCAAGAGATATTACTATATTCAAAAATGGACCAAAAATCATACACTAGTCTTAATATCCATTTTGGTTGGGGCCCCAAGATTAAAAAAATTAATTCCTTTTATATAGCTTATTCAAAATACCAGTGCATTTGCCATGAAAATCAAATTCATTAGTGTTAACCTGAGATAGTTATAGGCATGAGCCTCAGTGGCGCAGCGGTTAGAGAGTAGTACAGCAGGCTACTTCTGCTGACTGCCAGCTGCCTGCAATTTGGCAGTTCAAATCTCATCAGGCTCAAGGTTGATTCAGCCTTCCATCCTTCCAAGGTGGGTAAAATGAGGAGCCAGATTGTTGGGGGCAATATGCTGATGCTGTAAACAGCTTACAAAGGGCTGTAAAGCACTATAAAGTGGTATATAAGTCTAAGTGCTATTGCTATCTGTTGTGTTGATAAGCAAAGATTATAAACAGTGAAGTCAAAGGAAAATGAAATGGTGAAGATAATTATTATATAAGTAAGTGGCCATTCAGAACATAATGGTTACATGTGAAATACAAATAGTCCTTGACTTACAACTACAATTGAGCCCCATTTTTTTTGGCTAGGCAATACAGTTGTTAAATGAACTTTGCCCATTTTACAACCATTCCTGCCACAATGGTTAAGTAAGTAATTGAAGTTGTTAAATTAGTAACATGGTTGTTAAGCAAATCTAGCTTCCCCCTTGATTTTGGTAGTCAGAAGATCATAAAAGGTGATCTCATGATCCCATTTAAATACATGCCATTGTTGCAACCATTATAAAAAGCCATGGTGATACAGTGGTTAGAATGCAGTACTGCAGGCTACTTCTGCTGACTGCTGGCTGCAAGCAATTTGACAGTTTGAGTCTAACTGGCTCAAGGTTGGTTCACCCTTCCATCCTTCCAAGGTCGGTAAAATGAGAACCCAGATTGTTGGGGGTAGGCAGAATATGCTGACTCTGTAAAATGCTTAGACAGGACTGTAAAGCACTGTGAAGCAGTATATAAGTCTAAATGTTATTGCTACAAATACATGCCAATTGCCAAGCATTCAAATTCTGATTACATGAACATGTGAAAAATGGTCATAAGCCACTTTTTTTCAGTGCCATTGTAACTTTGAATAGTCACTAAATGAATGGATGCATTGATGAACTGATTGACACATGAAGTATTGCAAAAGGCCTTTGCTATTCAAGCTAGAAGACAAAGTTGAATTCTAATTCAACTGATTCATCAGGAATTCTGCTTCTGACAGTCTTCTCTTAAGGACTGTAAGGGAATGTCCTGGGAAATGTATTTTTTTTAATTGGATCTGTTCTTCTAACTAGGATGTAAGATGCTATAGGCAAATGGCAGTATGTATCACACTGTAATATATTGTGGATAACAACATTATGCCTTATAGGTAAAGGCTTCTGCAAGTTATTATTTCATGACTATAAAGATATATTTTGGTATAATTTCCTAGGAAGGTGCTTAAACGTGTATATAATTAATATGAAAGTGACATGTTATTGAAGCATATTAGGAAATAATGGTGTAGCATTCTGAGATCAGTTGGATAGTCAGTGGGAGATCTTTGATCTTTTAGTGTAATTCAAATATTAGAAAGATCTTACACCTTCCCCAACAGGCCCAAACTCTGGTTCTTTCTACACTGGAAGTTCCCTGACCTTGGAACAGGACTGTCAAACTCCCAGCTCATGGGCCAGATGCATCACAACCTGGCCACACCCACACCCATTTTAGCGAAGGGGGAAAAAGTCTTGATATATCATGTGATGCCGCTGTGATGATGTGTGAGTTTGACACCCCTGCCTTAGAAAGTCTCTGGAAAAGGTAGGATGGGGTGGAATACAGTCCTGGTAGATGGGTTCACTGCATCATATGGCTTCAAATAAATTGTAGATTAGATAGCTCAAGACTCAGTTTACATTAATTTCCACCCATTAACAGGAATTTCGGTACTTGACCCTTTCCCCAGATTACACATACAAGCAAAGTAAAAAGGATATTAGCAGCAATGCTGTAGTACTAACTTCTTTCCCACAGGCCATTTATATATAGAATGCTTTGTTGTTGGACTGCTGCTTTAAGAGTTGAAGGCCAGCTGCTTCAAAACTAAGCTTGAAAATTTAAAGTACAGGCACTATATGCGACATCCAAACAAGTTTCAAATAGGCCACGTATTTTGATGGGAAAGAAAGAAAGATGAAGATAGAACAAACAAATGAGACTAAAAAAGGAGAATATTTGTAGCTCAGGGTTGAAATGAAGGGTTCTTAGTGCTCTCTCAGGTTGCTTGTTTTCTTGCAATGACCTAAACTAGGTGACATCATCAATGCTAGTGATCAACATCAGTGATCATCATCAGTGATCATCACTAGCATTGATGATGTTACCCAGTTTTGGTAATAAAACATCTGCAAGAAAACAACCAAGCTCAGAAAGCACAAAGGACCCCTCAAACAAGTGAGGAGAAGGTGACAGATGAAGAGAGAGAAGATACATCATATATCCAGCAATGTTTCAAATTCCACTAATTTAGGACACTGAACCACTTAAATACAAGTGACATTAAACGACAGAGCCCATTGCTTGACATTAAACGACGGAGCTGAGCAAATGCTTTGAAAGAGATGTGTCATTATGTGTGGGAATGTATATGAAGCACCTCTCTTTTGATGCATCATACAGCTGTATCAAAAGCTGTTGCCTGCTATCACATCATGAGGATGTCTGAATAGCCACCTCTCTTCAATTTTATCCAAATGCTGTGGGTGCCCATGTACATGGATCTTGAGAAAGTCAGATAATGCACAGCAGCGGCACAATCCTGAAAAAAAATTCAACAACTTGATTGACTCAAAGAAAGTTACTTAATGAAGAGAGGTGGCTATTCAGACATCCTCATGCACATATGTTATACAGCATATCTTTTAAAGGATTTGTTTAAAACAGCTTTCTACATTATTATTGAACAACAGAAAGATCCACAAAAAGTATATATGTTAATATAATATGCAGCAACATGCCATAGAGAGCCATTTCATATGGTGGTGAAGACATCAGGCCAGAACGCAGGAGCTGTGAGTTCAAGTCCTGCCTTAACTATGAAAACCAGCTGCTGCATAACTTTCAGCTAGTCACCTAACCGGGCTGTTGTTGTGGGGAAAATAGGAGAAGGAAAATGTGTTGGATGTTTCCTGCTTTAAGTTGTTTATAAAATAATAAAAAGATGGGATAAAAATAATTTTTTTAATTTTTTTTAAAAAAAATCATTTTATTGAATTTGGCACAAGGCATATTTTGATGGGCTTGTTCCATTTTTGGCCAATGGCCAATCTCTTTTACTAATCTTGCTGAATGTTGTATTTTACATTATATAATGATGCTTTAACATTATGTGTCCTCTGGAGGGTCTAGAACAACTTGCTGCAAGCCAACTTCCTATGGCCAACTTGCCAAAACCAACTCGCCAAGGCCAACTTGTCAAAGGACAACTTCCCTTGGAACAATTAGATGCTATATTATTTCAGTCGGTTATTTTTACTATTGGTAAAACATTTTTGTTGAAATTATTACAACCTGTATTTCTGGACTGGCTTTCTTATTTTATTATTATTGGCCATAGTTCCATTGAAATTAATTTAACTTTTATATGTTTTGAATTGTCCCTCAGCAAGTTGTCCTGCTGCAAATTGGCTGTGGCGAGTTTTCCCATTCTGCCTCTGGAAAAGTATGGCAATCAAAGTAAACTTAAGTAAACTTTAATAAATAAAGAAATGTTAAGCAAAAATACATCTTTTGATAGCAAAAAATGACAGACATTTAACTCAGTTGAGTGAAGCAAGCTGTTTTATCCCCTTTTCCACAAAGTGGAAACAAAAAGTAAGGAAACTAGTCAAACCAGTGGGGGATCATTACCACAGTCAGGAAAAATAACTTCTTATATGTGTGTCTGAACCATACAATTGATCACACATGTAGTTTGAGTTCTTTTCCTAGTTTAGAATGTGGTAGAATTACTCTGAAAGGCACAATTTTCCATTACATTGATTTTTAAAAAAATCATTATATTGTTGTTAGGTTCATTCTATTGCTCACCCTCTCCCATTGTGATTGTCTATGTGTGCATGTGAGATATATGTATTCCTGCAAAGAAAAGCAGGCATTAGGATAAGCTTTGCAGATGCCAATCTTATTTGCTTTTGTGCTGTTTTAATATCCCCTTTTCCCTTTGGCTTTGAACTCCTGTTTGGTTTCTTACTCTTGATGTAGAAAATTGGTTTGCATCACTCATTGAATTCTCACAAGGAATCCAGTCTCTGGTTGACCCTGACTGCTGACAAGATGGGAGGAAGTTTGCTTCTTCCACCTTCCTCAGACAACTGATGCAAACAGGAGTACGTAAAAAAACAAACCAAAAATCAAAAGTTCCTCTCACCATTTCTCAAATATGTGTGAGCTTCAATGTCACATGTATCAATAAGTTGCATTCATCCCTCTCAGCAATTTTCAAAGTTCAACCACAACATCCCTCTGGATCAGCTCCAAGGGATACCATTTTTGGTGGTTCTCTTTTTTCTTTTATGGTATCTTCTAGTCAGTGTTGGCAAGGTAGGGGGAATCCCTTCCTAGCCCCCACTTTTGTGAGATTCCATAGGGCACAACACATTCTCTCCTCCTATTTAACATCTACATGACATTGCTGGTTGAGATCATCTACTGATTTGGAATTTGGTATTTTCAATATACTGATGATACCCAATTATACTTTATGCCAAGAGGTGTGGTGGCTCAATGTCTTAATGATGCTGGGGATGGTTTCTGCTCCAGCAGTTTCAGTCCTAGCACTGCCTGGCAGGGTGAGCTCCTGTCACTCATCTCAGCTTTTGTCCACCTAACAGCTTGAAAACATGTTCTATGCAAGTAGATAAAATAAACATGTTCTATGCAAGTAGATAAAATCCCCCTCCCTACCGCCCACTTTGGGCGGTAGGGAGGGGGACGAGCTTGTGCTTCATGCAGGCAATCACATTCCTGCCCTATGAACCTTCTCAGTTGTGGCACCCATTTGCAAGGTGGCTCCAGGGTGGAAGGTAGTTTTGCATGACACTGCAGGAAAAGCTGCTTGACTTTCTGGTGTGAAACCAGTTCATCCTCTTGTGGTGCACCATGGGAAGCATGTGACCTTGGCAGCCAAACTACTCTTCTGCATTAAAGTCTCCTGGCTAATATAACAATGCTCTATTCTAATCACCATCATCGCCATCATCATCATCCTATTCCAGTCTAGTGAAGACTGTCAAGGTACTGTCCCAGTGCCTGGGGGCTTTGCAGGCCTGCATGGGGAGGAACCAATTCCAACTCAATCCTATGACTGCGAGTAACTGCGAGTATTAAGACCTACTAGAACTAGAATTTTCCATTTTTAATCTGGGATAATCCCTATTCAAGAGTGGTGCTCAATCTGCGAGTACTGCTCAGAGACCAAGTGGCAGCTAAAACCAAGAGAGCCATTACACACTTCCATCTCATATACCACTTTCTCTTCTTCTTCTGCCCTTCAGCTAGACAGTCATGCTGTAGTCAGCTAGCAGCTTTACTATTGTGATGACCTGCAAATGAGGCTTTGAACCTGCAAATGAGGCCTTGAAAATCGCTTGGAAGCTTTAACTATCCAGAATGCAGTGGTCCAAGCAGTGATGTGCATGCCTACGTATGCCTACCAGATACATATGATTTCTGATCTCTAATGTTTGCCAGTTTATTTCCAGGTACAGTTCAAAATGCTTGTTATCACCAATAAAGCCCTACTGCCTATTTTCATGGTTTGCCATAGCTTATTAATCAAAAAGTTCACACATTCTAGATCCCTATGATTAAACAGTGCAATATCTATCAAGACCCTGAAATTGTGCCTTCTCTGCCATGGTCCATGTATTTTGGGATCCTTCCAGAGATTTGTGTAACTTCCATTGTGTTGGAGTGGAAATCCCATACCTTGAGCTTGTTCCTAGTACACTGTTGCAGAAGGTATTGAAGACTTGTTTTATTCTCCTAAATTTTAGGTTAGGGTAGCAGAAACACTTTTTGAGATGTGGGGCTTTTTGTATTGAGCAGTCAGAACTCATCTTGTCTGTTTGGTCTGTGTTGTGTTTTTATTTTGTTTGATATACTGTGAGCCACCTAAAAAGATTTTGGAGTCCAGCAGTGCCTACATTTAAATAATTAATTATGGCCACACAGTCACACGGTGACATCATCAGGAACTAGATTATAAGTTATCTATGCCTGTAAATAAAAAAAAATATTTTGAAAGTTGTGATAAAATATACATGTTCCAAGAATAAAAAATATCAGATTCTGAATTAAACCAAATGCCTGACTGGAGGCCACAATGGAATAGAAAGAATTTGAAATACATTTAGAATCCATTGATAAACTTTCTGTTTTGATAAATTTGAACAAACTATCCTGCAACACTTGTAGCAAATCTGATGTTGCTACGTTCTACTGCAAATGTCCATGTGGCTCAATATGAATAAGATCATTTACTATAAATTCAGAAAGACTACATTTCTCAAAACAAATACATTTCTTTTCTTTTGCATTTTTTTATTTTAATTGAACAAAAACACAAAAAAGAATCATCCTTTATTACATCTTGTAGAAAGCGTGTCGATTGGTTACGGATAACTTCCATGCATTTCTTCCACAGTCATTACTTATAGTTCATATTAGATTATACACTTTAAGTCAAAAATCTTTGTATATCTTACTATCAATGTACCACAATTCTCATTTGACTACAATTATTTGAACATGCTTTTACTTCAAATCATTCATACTTAAAGACACAACCACATAATGGCTGGCATTCATTAGCTATTTCAAAAAATCCTCCAATAACATCACACCTTTATAGCATCTTTTAAGAAAAAGTCAATTAATAAAGTTTCTAAGC
Organism: Thamnophis sirtalis; assembly: GCF_051295495.1. Classification (NCBI taxonomy): domain Eukaryota; kingdom Metazoa; phylum Chordata; class Lepidosauria; order Squamata; family Natricidae; genus Thamnophis; species Thamnophis sirtalis. The sequence continues at coordinate 121,564,368 of NW_028261381.1, forward strand.
CTTTCCCCCCCTTTTTTTTTCCAACTCACTGATTAAAATTTATATCCAAGTTACTTTTGCCAATACCATAGCATCTATATATTGTTAAACAATGACCATTAACATTTCCTTATTATTATTATAATTGGCTAAAAATCATTTACTATTTATGTCCCATCTCCTCTCATCAGACCCCCCCCTTTAGGCCTTTATAACAATATATTAATAAAAAAAATTTAATAAGATTTTATTTGTCTTTTTCCCAAGTCACAATTTGCAATTTATATCCAAATTTCTTTTGCTAGATTACCATACATGTATATATCATTAAGCTATATCCATTATGGTTTCCTTATTGTTATTATAGTTAATTAATTGTTAGCAAATAAACATTTGATAACAATCTAAAACAATCCAAGAGTTGCAGAATTCCTACTTATTAATCACCAAAATCAACTGATTTTTTATTATCAACTTTCATTATCAACCTATATCTTTCCAGTAACAAAAAATCTTATCTCTCTTGCCAATTGTGGTGTAAGTCTTCTTTTTATCTCCTTTATAAGGTTTTTATAGACTTCTCTCTGCACTTTGAACTCACTGTTTAGGATTTATATCCAAGTTACTTTTGCCAATACCATAGCATGTATATATTGTTAAACAATGTCCATAGACATTTCATTGTTGTTTAGTTGCTTACCTGAGGGGGAAGCAGCAAGCTCCTGGAAGGTGAAGGCCGAAGGGAATTTTCAAATGGAGGTCAAGCGCGAAGCTTTTAAATGCTTTGCTTCGCCTCCAGCCCACTCACTGATTGGCTGGACTCCAGCCAATCAGTGAGTGTCAGGTTGGGTTTAGTGCGGACGGGCGGGGGAGTGAGCGAGCGAGCTGTGGACGGGCGGGGGAGCGAGTGAGCAAGCTGCGATGCGCCGGCAAAAGGGCACTTTGCAGCGACAGGGGCCAGGACTGGTACCGGCATTCCTGGAAGTTAATTACTTCCGGGTTCACCGACCAATCTGTCACTCTAGCCTTCCAGGCCCTTTTATTTTTTATTTTAGATTGACTTGAACACAAGTTCTTTTATTCTCTTCAAAGGAGAAGGGTTCTTTTCCCCCCCTTTCTTTCTTTCCACTGCCAAAATAATTCTCAGAGGCATCTGTGAAAACAATTCGTGCCCTTGGTTCTTTATCAGTTTCAGTAAACAAGTTGCAAACCCTTTAGCTACAAAGTTAGTGAAGTCAAATAAGGAAAGAAAAGAGATACATTGTTTCAAAAACCCCAGCCTCTGACTCCGAGTGGCAGTTAATTTTCACCTTCTAATATTTATCTCTGGCTTATAGGAAACAAAGTTCTTTAGATTTCTTTTAGTGTGATTTAATAACAAGTAGTAGGAAGAATTGTTAAAATAAGAAGGAAGGTTTTAATGCAAAAGTCAAAAAATAAAGCAACAAGAAGCAGAAAAAAATCGATCCGTTCACTTTAAGAGAAAAGATGAAAAACATTACGAGCACTTCAATCCACAAAAAATAGTTACAAAGAAAAAAAATTCCACAGCGATCCAATTAGGATTATTTTCACCACTCAGTTCTTTTGCTTAAGGATCTAATTTGGCTTTAAAGAAACATTTTTGGGGCAGTCTTTAGCAAAATAGAAAAAAATCTCACCAGATGGACTCACTTTCGCTTTTCAATTCCTTCCTTCCTTCATCAGCCTGGGGGCTGCCTGTTTACTGTGGGCTTGAAGCACTTCCCTTGGGTCTATCAGGGATTTTGCGATATCCATGATACCAGCAAGGCTTTGTCTTCCTGATCACTGCCTCTACGGGATGGTTTAGGTCTCAATGGACCATCCAGCGGCAAAAATTTGGCGGTTGCGGGGTATCAAGATTGCCCATTGTGACATCGTGACGTGGCTCCTCCTTCTCAAAACAAATACATTTCTGAGTCACTTGAGATTGTATGCGAGTACAACTTTGTGTGACACTAAGATGGCTGAATATACCCAATATCAGTATAGTATACCCAATATTAGTTCAGTCTGAAACAAATGGTGCCAGTTATATTCTACTCATCACATAATTCTGAAAAATAGAAAAGATTCAAGTCACTCCGTATAGATAAACTTACCATGTTATGAAAGCTGTTGAAGACAACTATTGTACTGCAGAAATAAGAATACAAATTCTTATAGGATATGTGATATTTGAAAATTATACATAGACAGGCAAGATGCCCATATGAATAAAATCTGCATTTTGATCAAGCCATGTTCTCAGGCTTTGATCACTATATTTCTCTAGACAGAATGGTTCTGTATAAAACAAGGCTCTCAAAAGCCATATTTTCCCAGATGAATCTGGAATGTTTCCTAGGTTATACATCTGCACATTTCATCTAATTTGCATTTTAAAACATAAGGTTGACCAGCGGACAGACAGAATAATTATATACAGTCCAAGTTGGTTGGCTGATCTTTCTGTTACTTTTGAAGCTTCATCTCCACACCTTCTAAAATTAAGTATGCTTCTGGTGATCTGTCTGTCACATTCCATCCAAGGTGCTCATGTGATATCAATGGCATAACTGCAAAAGTTGTCAAAAGCCAGGTGTTAGCATTCTACCTAGGCTACCAAAAGTTCTCTATTAAAAAGTCTGAATCAATTTATTAAAAAGAAAGAAAATCCTACCTTTTCTTTTGTTCTGCAATTTTTACCTTCACAGTCATTATAAAATGCTTATAAAAATTATGGCTGCAAAGTACAAATTGTTACCGAAGCATATAATTAAGAAAACAAAACACTTTTGGGCTTCCTTGTGACTCTAGCAGCAGCCTTCAGAAATTATGTGTACTTCACAAAACGTACTCCATGAATGGACAAATATAAGTATTGTGTAAGTTGTGAATTTGGCTGAGGGTCAAATGGGTTAGATGGGGCAAAAACTAAATTTGAATTATTTTGCTGCAAATGAAATGAAATCCATGGTGGTGTATTTGCATGATCACCAGTCCTGAAGATTCATCATAAGATAAAAACTTCCATAAGAAAACTCTAGAAAACATTCCAAAAAGACAAATCAAAATCAAATTAAAACTGAAAAGTTCAATTATCCCAGATTCATGAACCCCATTTCCCATTATGAAAGCCCTTTGGACAGTCACTCATGCTTTGGTTACCCCACAGTTAGGTTACTTCACCTGGACCTGCCTTTGAAGACTGTTCAATTAGATCGCACAGACTGGGCCTCCTCCGAATCCCATCTGCCAGTCAATGCCGACTGGCGACCACACGGAGGAGAGCCTTTTCTGTTGCAGCTCCGACCCTGTGGAACGATCTCCCCGTTGAGATCCGTACCCTCACCACCATCCAGACCTTCCGCGCAGCCCTCAAGATCTGGCTCTCCCAGCAGGCCTGGGGATAGGTTTCCAATTCACCCGCCCGAGTGTTTGATTGCTGAACGAAAGTTGTGTTTTTACTATTTTTCTTTGTTCACATTTTGTTTTGTTTTTTTTTGACACTGCACCCCCCTCCCTTGTGGTTGTAAGCCGCCCTGAGTCCCCTCAGGGAAAAGGGCGGCCTATAAATCCCAATAAACTCAAACTCAAACTCAATTCTATATTAGAACAGTGGCTGACAGACTGAAGTTAGACGGCTTTCAGATTTATTTCAGTTCTAACATAACATGGCTAACCAGGTGGCTGCTCAGCTAACAACAACAGCTAGGTGAATTCCATCTGACAGCCCCTTTATAGCGAGCTGTCAGATGGTCAGCCAATCACAACACGTCTTTGTATCTTCAGCTTCCACTAAGGGAGGGGACCAGAGGGAAGACAGGACACAACAAAGTCCACCTGAAAGTTGATAAAGTTTGAGCTGAACTCTTCCAACATAAATTTTCAGGGAGCAGATTTGTGAAATCCTATTAATACAATACAATACAATACAATACAATATAATACAATACAATACAATACAATACAATACAATACAATACAATAGCAGAGTTAGAAGGGACCTTGGAGGTCTTCTAGTCCAACCCCCTGCCTAGGCAGGAACCCCTATAGTGTTTCAGACAAATGGCTATCCAACATCTTCTTAAAGACTTGCAGGGTTGGGGCATTAAAATGCACTTTGTCCCAGTATGGACAGTGATCTTGAAAGCATCTGTCTTTTGACAACATTTCATACAAGAAGATGGCCTGTTTGTAAGAGAACATCTGAAAAATTCTATAAATAGTGCAGAAAAATTGAATTTAAAAACAGCTTAAATTGGGAATATTTACATTAATACATTTTAAAATATACATATAAAAAAGCCTTGCAGTGAGAGAAGATGACATTAGGACATTTGAATTCATTGTTTTCTCAGGGAATGTAATTTAATGTTTAATGTTAATGGAAGCTGTGTTCAAAAGCTTTATTTTGTGAACAAAAGTAAATGTGGATTTTGTTAACATAGCTTTTTTTTAAAAAAAACGAATTTCTAAGAGATGTTAGAATTTCTTTGTAAGTAATGATAAAATGGACTATATTTAAGCTGATCCACACATCAGAGGTGGTATTCAGCAGGTTCTGACCAGTTCTGGAGAGAACTGATTAGTTTGGAGACCCAGTAAATACCACCTCTGACTGGGCTCACCCCCATTTATTCTCTGCCTCCCATGTCCCAGCTGATTGGGAGGAATGGGAATTTTGCAGTAACCTTCCCATAGAGTGGGGAGGGAATGGAGATTTTACAGTGTCCTTCCCCTGCCATGCCCACAAAGCCACAGTCCACCAAGCCATGCTACACCCACCTAGCCACACCCACAGAACCATAGTAAAAAAATGTTGAATGCCACCACTGCCTCATATCTCTATTTTTTACTGTTATCTGATAGGAGCAGGGTAGTTCATGAGGTGATGATACTGGGCTAACAATTGGCAGACTTATGTTGAGACGCAGTTGCTACTGTTCCTGTCACACGCTCCAGCTTTTGCCAATCCAAATGGTGAGTATGAGTAGAGAGATGGGTACTACTTCAGTGGGCAACTTAACAGGGACATGAAAAGAGCCTCAAAATGGCCATCCCCCAGGCAACTGTGATGTCACCATTCAATCCTTTCAATCCAGAAGCACTTCAGTGCTCCTGACATGACTGTAATAGCAGCAGTATTGTTCTCAGATCTAGGATGCAAAAAAGGGGGACAATCACTCAATGACAGGAAACTGGGATCTCCAGTTTTTCCTATTTGGGATATTTGTTATTTGCTATTTATTTCTACAAATGTAGAATATTTCTAGAACTCCAAAAAATTAAAGACTTACATAAATACTTTAGAACCTATTGGAACTACTTGTACGGTTTTTTTTAAAATCTAAATTATGTCATTCTTATGAAAGTTCAATTTTCCAGGATTTTGGCTATATTTTTGACTTTATATCTCTTATCACTTTCTCTTTGTGGAATTTAAATGACACCTTTTAAATATCCTTATGGCACAACGAAAAAAGTTATTATTTGTTTCTTTCAGCATTCTGATAATGTTAATCATGTAATATTGCAGACCCCTCTGTCTGCTTTCCTCAACCAGCAATTTAGAATGACCTCTCCTTTTAAACAGAGGTTGAAATATCCCTGGCATTTATACAATTTATCATAGCTGTAAAGCTGGCCATATGGTAATTTTCACCTGAAAGAATATCAGCATTCTTGGGTGTCTTATATAACAGCATAATTTAATGTGTTCAACCAGGAATAACTGGGAGATCAAGAAAAATGATTTGAACTATGGCCTGATGAAAATTTAACCAACAAATCTATACCTGTAGATTTGTTTGTGCTGGTCCACATATAGAAACCTCTGATTTTACAAAAGAAATGCAGGTTGTCCTTGTTTAGCAATCACAATAGGGACTGGCAACTCAGTTGTTATGTGAAGCAATAGTTAAGTGGAACTCTGATTTAAGTGAAACTGTGACTGTACATATGATATCACTTCTGCTTTCCTTTTCTTTACCAGATTGATCATAAAGTTACTTTTTCATCATTGTGTAACTGCAAACAGTCACTAAATGAGGCAATTACTAAATAATACCTCCTCTTTCTTTTTTTTCTTTCTTTTTCTTTCTTTCTCCATTTGTCTTGCAAATAAGTTAGTCCTATGCCATGTAGGAGTTTATATGTGATGACTTGTCAGTTGAAAAGCTGACAGCCTGAGTTCAAGATCCGAGTGCCATGCAACAAGTTGAATTCCCTTTACTTGCCTCAACTCCTGCCAATTTAACAGTTTGAAAGCATGCAAATGAAAGTATATAAAGCAGTACTACTTTGGTAGGAAGGTAACAGCATTCCATGGACCTTGGTATATAATCCTACTGGCCACCTGACCACGGAAATTTTTTAGGACAATGCTGGCTCTCTGAACTAAGAAACAGAGATGAGCATTGGAAACAACTGGACAATCCTAACCTTTACCTTACCTATGGAGATTAAGGTTGAAAAAGAGATAGGATTAGCCCATTCTAACCATTTCATTCCTTGACCTTCATATGCTACAATTAAACACCAAGCTGATGCTATTTCATGGAACCAAGATCTATTTTGAAACAATGTTTACATAGGATTGCACTGTACCTGTATTTGTACATGTTTCTGTTACTAATTTAGGGTTTGGTCCACACACACACAAACGTGTGTGTGTATGTGTATGTATATGTACTGTATATATATAATGTACTGTGTATGTGTATGTGTATGTGTATGTGTATGTGTATGTACGTATGTACGTATGTACGTATGTACGTATGTACGTATGTACGTATGTACGTATGTACGTATGTACGTATGTACGTACGTACGTATGTATATATGTATGTATGTAGTAGTGGACAACATAAAAAGAATGTTATTCAGAAAAGAAGCCTGACTTGAGTTTATGTAGTTGACTCAAAAACCAGAAAAGTCGAATTAGCAATAAAACCATTTTAACATCACCATTTTGTGTATATAATTCATTCCAAGAAATCATCAAGCAGCAAAATATTTACTTTATCATTCGAGTAAGATTTTTAACTTAACTTACTTTGTAGCTAAACTATATGAATATATATTGTTATGTTGCTCCAGCACTTTTTTTTGCTTCATTTCATGTATCTACCCCTCAGCAAAATGCACATCAGGATACCATAAAAGGGAATGGGGCAGAATATCCTACTCCCCATCTTTTTCATTTAAAATTTAGATTTCATATATGCTTAGATGGGTCATCTTTGCCTTTCGGTTTTCATTTAAAGTACAGGTGCCTGCCAATTTTGTTAAAGCAAAAGAAGTGCCATAGCACCTTGAGAAAAAAGACCAAGACTTTGTGATGCTATCTTCTCTTAAGACTATTATGCTTTGTTCTTCTTTGTTTTTTTACATCCTGTATAAGCATTTCTAAATGAATCAGATCCTGGTACTGCCACTGACTGTGTTATGTAGCCTTCCCTTGGGCTCTAGCATGGTGGGATCAGAAAGATGGAACTTGATGCTATTTCCCCTGGAGCGTTTGCACCTTACTTGGTGCTGTTGCTAATTCCCTACTGCTGATTGTGAAGATATATTACAGCCGTTTCGTTTGGCAACATGGATCAAACGGATTTAGCTTGGTGCACAAAAGGAGAAAGAGTAAGCACCAAACAAAGTGGCTGTTATCACTGCTGCATCTTTTTTATTGGAGGGCAAGGAAGACAAGGAGGAGGATGACACTGATGCTAAAGGGTCATGAAGAAACACTGGCCAGAGCATCAGACTTCATTGTATCTAAATACTGCTTCAACCCAAAGAGATATTCAAGACCTGCTTGATCAGTGTTGACATTAATTAACCTTGGCCAATTTCTATTTAAGTTCCAGTGGCATACAGAGAATTAGATACTGTGGGGCAAGTACATAGAACAGTGGAGTAGAGCTCAGATGCAAATGCATTTTTCAACTATGAAATAAAGAGAGAGAGAAATATGGATGTGTATATGTATGCATATATGTATGTATTCAAATTTCACTTAGATTCTCAGGAGTTTTTAAAAATGGTTCCCTATTTAGTAACTGTGAAAGTACTATCTTATGCCAATACTTACCGTATATTAGTTCTCTCTCTTAACTGATTTGTTTTGTGCTGAGTGATGTCACTTGTCACTATACTGCAGGAGGTATGTATCATAGTGACATCATTTTGTCTTTTCAAAGACTCCTAATTGGTTAGCTCACTAAGATGATTAATTCAATGAGCATTGTACAGGCATTCAATTACCTTTAGTGACATAACTGCATAGTCAAATATGAATGGTAAGACTGAGATATCAACAAGTAGAATTGTGATATCATCACATTCACTCTAAGTTTCAGGAAGATGAAAGCACATTGACAGAAATAAGGGAAATGAATCATACAGTAAACAGAAGTATTGTGGGCTATTGCAAGACTCATTCCTGAAACTTCTGCTCTTGATATTTTTATGAAGGGCTTAGCTGATGAGATGGAGGAAATGTTAGCAAATCTGCAGATAACAGAGTTAATAAAATAGCTAACCTTTTCCAAAAAGACAGACAGGAAATCTATAATGAGTTTCACAAGTTAGAACAATGATAGAGGATGGATAAAATCACTTTTTTAAAAATAATTTGAAATGGTAGTTTACTAAACATGGTATATGAGTCAAGAAAAGGAAAGGAGAAGGGAGGGCAGGGGATTGGAGGGAAGGGGAAAGAAAGCAAAATGTTAGGTTGTATCAATAAATGCATATTTTCTAAATAAGGAAAAACAATTCCACTTTGCTTTGATCAGATCCTTTATCAAGTACTGGACTTGAGTATACTAGTTTTTTTTAAAAAAATGTCCATGATTTTTTGTAGAAATGAATAAATATGGATTGTAACGATTGCATGATTTACTCTTCACCTGAAAAGTTTTTTGGTATTGTAATTCTTTTAAATTTTAAAACACTTACATTTTCACATAATCAAATAACTTTTATTTCACTTATTAATTTAATATATTTCCCATGCTATGATCTCTCATGCTAAGATTATTCAAGGTAATTTTCTTAATCAAATATTTTTTTTAAAAAAATTATGCATGTTCATTTGTTGTTATTTACAACTGTGGCTTTTAAAACAGCATTCCTAAACCAGAAAATGTTAATAACATTTTGAAATAGATTTATGAATGAATTAATTAGACATTTTAAAATATTGTTCACCTCTCCTGCTAAAGTTAATTCCGTACTACAAAACTTCATGAAGTAATATCCTTTCCTTTTAATTGGCCAAATAACTTCAGATTCAGAGTATTGTTTTGTAACCCAATCATGAAAACCATTTTTCAGAAGTTGACCATATGTCCTCATCCCTCTGTCTATCTCTGTCCTGTGTACATGATTCCAGTAAGTAGTTAGAGAATTTATTCATGATTAATGCTCAATATCTCAATACAACATATTCATATATCATATTATCCTTCAAAATATTTTTTTCTTATGGCCAGATTTTTCCCTATAGCCCTATAAGCCCTAAAATGTTATTAGAGTTGCAATTGTAGTTTACTAGTAAAGAAAGCAAATAATCCAACTTTGATTACTGAATCAAGGGTTCCTTCCTATATCATGTAGTACTCAGATACATCTAAGTTTGGAAGGCTGAGCCACAGACAACTGCAATATTTTGCTACAGAGAAGTAAATTATGACCTGAGATTGGAAAGGACTATTTCTGTCTCTAATTTAAGAGCATCTTGCCTTTTCTAGCATCTATCATCATTTTTTAAAAAAATATTTATAATATTATTGATTTATTTGATTTGATTTAAAATAGCAGTAAGACACAAGCTTTATTAAAGTTTCTTATTTATTTAGCTGTTCTGACAAATCACTGCTTGGTGAATAGATTAATGCTCAAGAGAGGAACAATACATATTTTGAACATGAAATATTTTTAGAGTGTTAAAATAGTCAGAAATATCTCGAAAAAAGAAATAATGCTAGATAATTGTTTAGCCTTGTTGTGAATAACACAGTAGCATACGATTACATTTATAAAGCTTGCAATTTAAGAAAACTGTTGCATGAAATATTTTGTTTAGCATTCATTAAGACTGTTAATACACTTTTTATGGGCTACATTTTTTTAATGCACTTCATTGGTATAATTCAGTTATGTGACAAAAAGGAAAGAGTTCGGTGTTAAAACGTGATAGGAGATTTTACATCAATGTGAGTTTTAATTTGTGCCAGAGTTGTTGTTTTCTTAATCCCACAACCCATCTTTTAATGATTGTTATCCCAATTTCTATTTTTTAAGCTCATTTTGTCACTGTTTTGTAACAGAAACACTGTAAATATTATAGATGTGGTAAACTATTATACTTGTTTTCTTATAAATGAAATGATCTGTGCCAACACTGACAAAATGAATTAATGTGTTACTAAGGCAACAGTCACATTATATGTTTTCTCTTTCACAGTATGCAGTAGAGCATATGGTTTACTCTTAATGGAACACTAGCTTCTCATTAACATACCAGTAGCAATGTCAGAATGTTCAAACCATCTTAACAGGAATGGGGGAAAACTTGTATATTAGACTCTTTCAGTTATATTGAGAAGAAAGTGATTTGTCTTCAAAGCTACAATGTTCAGTTAATGCAGACCCCTTTTTACTTTACATTTCCCTCTCCTCCTCCAAAACTTGATACTTGTTAGAAATTTGAACATAAATATTTATTTATTGCAAATAATGTATTACTCCACTTAAAATAATGTGTGACATGGATGCTTAGAAAGAGTTCCTGACCAACTGTAAACTCAATGATTTTTTAAAAAGACTATTTTCCCCAACTCTTCAACATTTACAATGTAATGAAGCTTATATTCATCAAGGCAAACGCACTAATGAAAAAAATGAGCCACAGTTCTTGGTTATTTTTATTTTCTTTTATTGGCATGTAATGAGGCTGTAAATAACACACAATGAAACAATGAACTGAAAATTTTCAACTCTTTGAATTATCTCATATTGTTTATTGTATATCATCCAATATTATATATTTGAGTGAAGACACACAAACAGATCACAGCAGTGTGTGATGGTGGGGGGGGGGAGGATAACCAATTCATTTCAATGAAGGAGCTATTATAAAGACAAAGGGAGTGTGGGTTGAGTTTGGATCCCTCCACTGAAATTTAGAAAACCAATCTTTTGAGAATGTCAATGTCCAGAACAAATGGCTAACTTCAGGTTACATGTATTGTAATGAACTTAAAACCCCTTTTATATTATTCCCATTGTATAAAAGGAACATTCCACATGCATTGTAGAGTCTCCATATCATCTACTCATCATTCATGCTGTTTGGGTCTGCTTTCAGAGGTTTGAAATGTGCCTTGTTAAGGGAAAAGGGTTCCAGGTAAGCACCTATTCCCCAAAATATGGGATAATAATGAAAGAGTCCCATAGTTACCTATGTAAAGGTAAAGGTTCCCCTCGCACATATGGGCTAGTCGTTCCCGACTCTGGGGGACAGTGCTCATCTCCATTTCAAAGCTAAAGAGCCAGCACCGTCCTAAGACATATAGGTATAGATACCTAAAGGTAAGTGTAATTTCTCTCTATGTAGGTTCTTTGTCTTTGAAATAAGTTATTTGTTTAGAACCAACAATCTGTTGAGAAAGAGGAAGATAGGGAGGGAAGAAGGGAGGGAGGGTTCAAATCAATAATTCCTTTTAATACAAAGAGAAATATTACATGGTTGGTTGGTTGCAAACATTGTAGTCAAATAATTCAAACAGTGTCTCTTCAAAGGCATTAAAGCTGAACAATGTTATTCTTCATCAAAACTGGCTCTAAGAAATAGGATCAAATTGACAATCACAATTTTATAAATAGTAGTGCAAATTTAAAAATATTAAAGCTACAAAAATTAATCCCCATCCCCTTTTTGTGAGCCTACCAGATATCTTTATTAACTTGATTTGTCTTCTACAGGTGATAAGGGAATACCTCTGTTAATCACCTCTGCAGCAATTCCTTTCAAGTTTCCCCTTAAACATTAAGGGGGCTGGATCAAGGCTGAATCAGGTACTTCAAAGAGGATACTCAAGCAATTGCACTCACTCCCTGCACACTTCTACACACCTTGGTAGAGGCATTCCAAGTGCCAAGGGATGATGAAAAAGGTAAGACATTTTTCTAGACTGAGTATAGATGTGGTTCTGTAGCTGTTTTCACCTATTATACATCCAGACATAGCTCCCATGTTGTTCTCTTTTAGAGTAAACAATATTGTGCATATGATAAATAAAAAAGAATGACATGTGTTGAAAAGGGATAAGGTGCCAGGCATGCAGTTACATGTACTTTGAATTTTTTGATCCACCCCCTGCAGATAATCCTGTTGTTTGCTAGCATCAAGTTTTTATTGTTCTCCATTTTATTTTTTCTCTAAAATAATACGCTTAACCAATTATGTCAATGTAGCAAACCATTTTGCAAGCTGATTAAACTTTTATTTTTTTGGTCACAGTCTGATTTAACAGAAATGTTCTGTTCTTAGGAAGTATTAGAATCTCCAGAGTTGAAGAAAAAACTAGTATAGTAAATACATTTCTTACATTCACCAAACATTCCCAATCCTTTCCCCTCCTTTGTAAAATTGTTCAGAAATAATCACAACCTTCCAAAGCTTATGTCAAGAGATACAACAAGGAAAAGGGAATCCATTTCACAAGTAGATGTAATTCTATTAACAGACTGGCACAACTGGACAAAACCCTAAAATACCACAAGTGTTATTATTTGCAAGGAAACCATGACAGATGAGTAGCTGATATCCTTATTGAGTATAAATTATTTCATGAAATAATGTTCCATAACTAGCCCAAGAGCATTTTTATATACCTCTTAGTTAACATTTTATTAATTAAATAATAATGCTTCACAAGAGTCTTCAGTAGGACTGCAACTGCATAAATTTTGGTTCTAACCTCATAGAAGGAAATCAGTACATTCATCCTGTTTTTCAACCAGGAGTGTGAGACACTATCAAACTTGTGGCCCGCAGGCCAGATGCATCATGTACTGGCCAAGCCCCCACCCAGAAGTGGGGAAAGTCACAATACATCACATGACACTGCCATGACAATGGGAATTTGACACCCCTGATATAAATATGGGGGGACAGAGAGAGATATCATTTTGTCAGCTTCCCAGAGATTGTGCATCCATATAAATCTTTTCAACATATAAATAAAATATTGTGTTGTAGCCAAGATATGTTGAGTGCTTGGGAGACTTCTGCCAAGTTTGAGATAACCAGCCTAGTTAAACTATCTGAAATCAGGATTGGAAATTTACAGAAAAGTCCTAATTTGAGGTGCTGCACTGCTTCATTGCCTTCTCATTACTTCTCCTACTATAGTAGGGAAACCATCCCATGTGGTATAAGATAATGGCTAATGGCCCTCTTTAACTCTGTTAACTCTACAGCAAGTAGTCTACTGAATCAAGCAGTTCTCAAATGTTTACTTGTCCATACCATGGAACAGTCCTGCAAGCAACAGAAGCACCAGTCATCACAGCTAGGTCAGATGAGCTACTGCAGCCACCTCTAATGCCTGCTTCCTTTCCAATAAAAATATGGTGGGAATCCAAGCAAATATACTGGCATGTTCATTCAATAAAATTGTACATCTATTGAAACTGGAGGATTTCCCCAGCCACAGAGCAGATGAAAAACTCTCAGAAGTCTATTGACTGAGAAAACTGTAAAATGTGTAATCTATCTTTCCATTCAAGCCAACTCTGAACCGGACAATATTAATTTTCTGGCAGGCTTGAAGGTTAATTTTGAAGATCCTTTCAAGCAAGTGACAGGTAACTATGAGATCTACCACTTCTGACAGGCTGAATTTTCAGTGCAGGGATATGCCACGGAGATTCAACTTTTGGGTCAAGATGTATACTGGAATGGGATAGAATTAATTGATTGGTTCACTGTCAAACAAAATAGAGGCTGAGCTAATTTGTCAAGACACCTTAGATACACTATAATGACTACTTTGTGGTTGGGCACTGATAGAAATCTCAAATAATTATAGAAGAATATAGATGGAAAGAGAAAGCACCATTATTAATTTTCATTCTTTCCTCCCTCCACCTGACCCCTCTACTGAACATCAGAGAGTTTAGAAATTGAAAGCTGAAGCTAGGAGGTAGTAATTTCACTAATTCCCAAGAGATGTTGTGCCTTTGGACCTATAACTTTATTGTGGAGAACTTAGATATGCCACACCTTCCAATTACTTAACCATTATATTGGAAAAACACAGAACTTTTCCAACAGATGTCCCACATGATCTGGAAACAAGGCAGTGGTAGGTTGCAGGCGGTAGGCCCTGGTAGGGGCGTACTGGTGCCTGCCGGGAGCACTGGGTACTGTTCCAGTATGGTGATCTGCAGGGCCCATCTGCAGCTCCTTACCTGTATTTGAGCTCTTCAGTGCTTCTGCACGCACACACAGAGTCTACGGTGCCTGTATGACACTCTGCTGAGCAGCTGGAGCATCATGGAGGTGTCACACAGGTAAGGATGCATGCACATGCTGTGCAGGTGCATGTGGAAGATGCCAGGCCCCATTGCACTGTACCGGTTTCAACAGGATCTTAAACCCACCATTGAAACAAGGTAATACCATGCCCTAAAGTTCCTAGAAGTAAGTAGAATCCAGATCTGCAAAATTAAATATAAATTTCAGTTACAATAAAATAGGCATCTGAATGCATCTATAGGCCAGGGTTTTGAAAAAACTATGAAGTGCTGACAGATAAAAATCTAGTAGAATGTGAAAAATTCTAATTACAATTTTTACAACATATCCGCTTTTCTCAAAATGGCATTGTATTGTTTTCATTGTTCATTTGTGCTCTTTTGGAAGTTTGGATTTTTAGGTGAGGATTGCATGTTTAAATTACACAAAGATTCACAGTGGAGGAACAGATTGTGAAAAATGACAGAATTCACAGATTTGGACTTGGATTTGGATTTTATTCAATTTGTAGGCCGCCCTATTCCCCGAAGGGGACTCAGGGCAGCTGAACAAAGCCAAGGGAGGGGAAATTACAAAAGTAAGACAAAGATAAGGTGACCAAATTTTCAGATTGGAAAAGAGGGACACCCTTGACCGGGGGGGGGGGGGGGCTTGATTAAAAAAAAATTTTTTTGTCAAAAGGTCACCCCAGGACACTGAAACCAGCATAAATACGAATCTGTTGCCAAACAAAATTTTGATCACGTGACCATGAGGATGCTGCAACGGTCGCTAAGTGTGAAAAATGGTCTCAACGGTCGCTAAGTGTGAAAAATGGTCATCAGTCACTTTTTTCAATGCCATTGTAACTTTGGTCACTAAATGTTTTCCCCCTCCTCGAGACTCCTCACTTCTTCCTTTATTCCTCTTGCTTATCTACCTTCACCTTATCTGTCTTCTGCTCTTTCCCTCTCTTCCTTCCTTCCTCCCTCCTTCCATCCTCTTCTTTCCTCACTCACTCCCTTCCTCCTTTTTTCTCTTCCTTCCTCCTTCCATTCTTTATACGATATAAAATTCAATGAGGGTGAAACACACCAAATCTGGCAAAGCTGCCTTGCTCCAACCTGGCCTGCCCATAGAATAGCAGCCACTTTGAGACACATAAACCTGGTCTGAACATATTGCATCACAAAGATTTGCAAAGATCACATTTGCAAAAAGGAACATTTCTTGTAGTAAATACATTTTATAAACAATTTAAAAGTAAAAATCCCCCCAAAATAATAAAAAAGGTATTCTATAAATAAAAGAAATCCTTAAAAACCATTGTTAAGTATTACACCAGCAATAATTTATACTGTCACCATTTCAAACTATCATCAGAAATACGAATCCGTTGCCAAACATCAACATTTTGATCGCGTAACCATGAGGATGCCACAACGGTCGCTAAGTGTGAAAATGGTCGCTAAGTGTGAAAAATGGTCATCAGTCACTTTTTTCAATGCCATTGTATCTTCCTGATTATTAAAAGTGCAAATTCACTCAGTGTCAATCATGACTCCTGAGTCCATTTCAAAGTATTGTGCATAGAAATTTTAAAAATGGCTTGTTTCAATTTATTTTGGATAGAATCTTTTTTTAAATAGTCTAAGACAATTTAAAAAAAGAATCAACACAGAATACCACTATTTTAAAAAATCATATGCACAATAAATAAAATATTATTTTAAAATACATTGAGCCTATACTCCTTACAGTAAATGACTCATCTGGAAACAAGCCAATAGCATTTTTTGTGCTTTCAAATTTACAGATGTTCCAAAATCAGCTTAAAGTCCAAATATTTAAAGACCACCCCCCTCAAAGCTATCTTACCAGAGCTTTAAATATCTTCTGGGGAGGCCCTGTAATCCCATTCATTACAAAGGTAGGGCTTTCTCAGGAGGAAGGTTTCAGCTGGTGCCCATCCTTTGGAAACCTCCTCCAGAGCAGGGAGCCCTAACCTGCTGTCCATTCAGGAAGGCTGTACAAATTATTCTGTCTTCCAGAGCCATTGGGATTTAATATGGTTTTATCACTGGATTTTCTTTTTATTGTTTTTGTGGAATTGTTACAATGATTTTATAATAATATAATTTTATTTGGCATTTTTGTTGCTGTAAACTGCTGAAAGCCCCTGATATAATACAAATTATTTAATAATAAATTTAAAAAGCTGGATGCAAGATATGAAAACATTGCAAACTATTGTTCAAGATAATTTGAGAAAAGGGAATCATTCACCAAGAGTGCTAATAACTACTGCTAAGTTATATATCAAATCAGATACTAAGGCCTAATGCCACAGAGGGGAGAGAAATTCATAAGTTTTCAAGATTTCCTGCACTGCTTCAAACATATACACTTAATACCAATGAATCCACAGCTATTATTTGATACAAGAAGATGGGTATGGAGAACGGAAAGAAATTTAAATTAATAAAAAAGATGCCACTGAAATCATCTGTTTTAAATTATAATCCCTCTTCCTGACAGTGGATCAATAAAAAAAGATTATGCCCAATTCAAACTGGAAAAATACATTTAGCTCAAAAAAATAAGATCGTCATGGTGATGAAAGAACATGGCAAGTATCCCTAGGAATTATTTGTCTCCAGGCAAATAAGGAAATACCTGTTGCTCTGGTCTTTAATGCAATTCTTGCTTAAGGCAGAGCCCTCCCCCGAAAAAATGCTTCTGCCGGGCTGCGAGAGCCACGTGGAAGTTGTCTGCATGGCTGAAAAATGGACTGTTTGCTGGGCTGGGAGGAGGAGACAGCCCCCTGCCTTCTCCCCCTTTGGCTTTGCGGAGTTCATAGCCAGCACGGGCGGCAAGTCTGGATGGAACCACGTGGAAGTTCTCTGCACGACCGGCAGCCGCTTTTTACTCCCGAGTAAAAAATTTACTCGGGAGTAAATTTTACTCCCGAGTAAAATTTTTACTCGGGAGTAAGTAAAATTTACTCCCGAGTAAAATTTTTTACAAAACATGATTTATTTTACTCACCACCAGTAAGCACAGCTGCAACCCCAACAAGAAAGACAAAATAAAATGGAGACTCGCGCATGCGTCCTCAGCTAAGGAGTCCAGCCAATCAGTGAGCTGGTTGGCCAGCTCACTGATTGGCTGGAGTCCAGCCAATCAAATCAGTGAGCGGCAGGCTGGGCTGGCTTAAATTTGTAGGTAGCATAGAACAGAACGATGAGCCAGCCCAGCAGCTGATGGGCGGGAGCTGCGAGCGCCAAAAAAAGCGTGCCTTTTAAAAAAGTGGGCGGGACGCGGGAAAATGCATCAAAAAGCGGGAGTGTCCCGCCAAAAGCGGGATGTCTGGTCACCTTAGACAAAGACAAACATACAATACAAACAATTTAAAAGCACACAGAAAAAGAATTCAGAAAATTTAATTGTTTGGTTAAAGAATAAATAACAAAAATTTTCTGAAAGACTTCAAATATTACCTAGATATTTTACTGAAGGAAGATAAAAATGAAATTATTTAGAGATTTAAAAATTAAGAAAGAGGTAGATTAAATGGGTGTGAAAAGGGCTTGTGTAACCTCTAAAAGGACCAATAAGATTATAATTATTGAAAAGGTTGAAAGTTATTCTTATATTTTCTAACTTTAATTTTTTTCTGTTTTTCCTTTCTTGGGTTTCCCTTTTTTCTTTTTTTCCTTCTTTTTTTCTTTTGAGTTGACATTTGTTCTATAAAATATTCTAATAAATCAAATTATTAAAATATACTAGTAAGTGTAATAGCAAATATTTTTAGGAACTCCGGGAATAGGCTTTCATACATTTTGCTCCTTGATTATTTTTCTTTATACAATTTTAGTGGCTGACCATCTCACAGCTGTGAATTTGATGGAGTTCATAGTCAAATCCAACTATAGGTTGTCCTCAACTTACTACCATAACTGAGGTCAAAATTTCTGTTAATAAGCAAAATAGTTGTTAAATTAATTTTACCCCATTTTATGGTCTTTCTTGCTACAATTGTTAAGTAAATTACTGCAATTGTTAAGTTGGAAACAAAGTTGTTAAGTGATTCTGGTTTCCCAGTTGACTTTGCTTGTCAGAAGGTCACAAAATGTGATCACATCACCCTAGGACACTGTAACTGTCATAAGTATAAGTCAGTTGCCAAGCACTGAATTTTGATTACATACTGTAATGTAAAATGTGTACATGTGAAAAATGATCATAAGTCACTTTTTTCAGTGCTGTTCAGTGGTGGGATACGACCGGTACACCCTGTTTGAGCCATTCGGGGCTTACAAACGTGTACATGGAGCGTGCAGCGCCTGCGCGATGCTCCGCCGAACAGCTGAAGCATTGCGGAGCGTCACGGATGGTAAGCATGCATGCATGAGCTGCATGCGTGCTATGCATGTGCATGTGGTGGACACCCAGCCCCGTCGCACTATACCAGTTGCAACGGGATCCCGGAACCTATCACTGGTGCTGTTGTAACTTTGAATGGTCACTAAATGAACAACTGTCAATTAAGGATCACCTGTATTAGAACAATCCCAAATAATAAGCGCCAGATGTCATAAACAACAAATTCCAAACTTACAATAAAAATAATGTCAACTGACAACATCAGTATATAAGGCAAAACATCTGTTCATCTTTCAGAAATGGAAAAATGGGGAAAGGTTGCACTAATGTATTAGCAGCATTAGCAGTGTATTACATTGTTAAATCAATGTAATCAAACAATAGTTTAAACTAAATATAATTTTAAAATGCCATTTTATTTTTAATAAGAAAATGCAGAAAGGAAAATGCATCAAGAGGGAAATCCTTATGGAAGTGCAGAATTCCTCTCTCTAAAAATAATGGTTTTGATCAAAAATAATATGATATTATTCTTGCAGCTTTGTTTTTAAGAATAGAATACAATAGCAGAGTTGGAAGGGAACTTGGAGGTCTTCTAGTCCAACCCCCTGCATAGATAGGAAACCCTATACCATTTCAGACAAATGGCTATCCAACATCATCTTAAAGACTTCCAGTGTTGGGGCATTCACAACTTCTGGAGGCAAGTTGTTCCACTGATTAATTGTTCTAAATTTCAGAAAATTTCTCCTCAGTTCTGTTGCTTCTCTCTTTGATTAGTTTCCACCCATTGCTTCTTGTTCTACTCTAAGGTGCCTTGGAAAATAGTTTGATTCCCTCTTCTTTGTGGCAACCCCTGAGATATTGGAACACTGCTTTCATGTCTAACCTAGTCCTTCTTTTCAACTAGACATACCCAGTTCCTGCAACTGTTCTTCATATGTTTTAGCCTCAAGTCCTCTAATAATCTTTTTTGCTCTTCTCTGCACTCTTTCTAGAGTCTCTTTTAATTTGCTTTTGTTTTATTTCTATTTCTTCTCTTCAGTCATCCTCCACATATTATCATAAAGATAAAAGGCAAAAAGCTAACTAATACAAAAAGTAAATTGAATTGGGATGAGCAAATATACTTTTCAAATCATAACTTCTTCAGTACTATAAGCTAGTACAGCAGGGGGGGAGGACAACCTGTTGAAAAAAATTCCAGGGTTTAATATTGAAGTGTGGTAAGTTCATTGAATGATCCATTGTAGCAACTACAGTAAGTTCTCCCTACTCATTCTATGCACCCCCTTCTTATGATTGTGATGATCAATAACCAGATGTTTAATATATAAGTTCACCATCATGAATTTACAAAACTTTACTTATCACCCCTCTTACTTTTTTCAGTAATTCAGGGAATAGACTGGTTATAATTTCACATATCAAATGCTCATTAACAACATGATGAAATCATCTTGGACTCCCTGGGAGGCCCACATTAGTTACATTTTCAAAAGAAGTAAACTCTCCAATCTTGCCTTCCAAATATTTAGGAAAAGGCAGCTCTATTTAGAAAAGGACTTTGATCCCAGTTGATCAGGAGATTGCATTACCAACCTTATTGCTGAAACACACATCCCAAATGGCAATGAAGCATCTTTATCATATAGAGTTGACATTCCTAAATGGAATTTATTGATTAAAGATTTTTTTATCTAGACAAAATAATGTTTCTGTATGATTCTCTATGGTTTCCAGCTTCTGAACGCTCCAATCATTAGGGAACAGTACCCTCCACTCCTTATTCTTATTCTCATCTCTTAAAACAAGTTGTAGTTGCCATGAGTCTCTACCAAACTAGATTTTACAGGAATTTACAATCTGTTTTGTATAAAAGAAGGACACAAATACTTCATAAAAATCTGATAACTGCATGCAAAATTTGAATATACAGTAATGCTTTTTTATCTTTAGAGATCTTATAAAGATTCAAGGACCAAACTTTTCATTATTTTATCATCAAGTTCTTGAAAGTTTATTAGGATTTGCTGATTTACTCTGAGGATTACAATCTTCATTTTGTTCAATTTTGTGTCAATTCTCTCCAGTTTAAGCTTGGAAAATGTGCTTTGATGTGAACCATAAATGTGAACTTGGTTATTATTACCTTCATCTCTTGGATGGTGATCTATTCATGGAAGCTCTTCATGAGGAGCAGCTGTCAGGAGCCCATGTGAGCAATTCCCATCCCTTCCTTATCCAAACAGGTTCCAAAGAACATTGCTCTTCACAGACATCTCTGCCTTTCATGAAATATGTCTAGCTCACCATGCCTGGAAATCAAATTACACATTTCATAAGTTTGAAATCACATATTTTTATCATAGTCATTGTTCAACAACCAATAAAGGTTCTTCTAGTACAGGCCTGTCAAACTGGCGGCCAGTGGGCTGGATATAGCCCTGGTAGGCCAAACCCAACTCCACAAAGGCAAAAAAACATCCCATTACAGCCCACATTTCTTCCCTGCAAGGCTGAGGCTGGAAGTCCTAGAGTGAAGCCATGATGCAAAATTAGGTGGCCACTTTGGATTCCTAAAAATGCTCCACATTGCCAGCTGTCAGTTTTGGTGGCCAAGGATGAAATTGGAGGTGGAAGATTATGTAAAAAGGTGTGCTACTTGCACAACAATGAAAACATGACCTGGGAAGTCCCCTGGACTACTACAACGAATGGACAGCCCTAGCTGACCATGAGAAGAGATTGCAATGGACTTCATCGTCAAACTCCCAGACAGTAGTGGAAATAGAGTAATCTGGACAGTTATTGATGTGTTTCACAAACATTTTCGCTAATTTCTTTGTGGAAGGCAGCCCTGAGCAAGCAATGAAATGCGCCTGCTTGGAAAATAAATCACAAGGACATCCTAACAATGAGCGGTGGTTTAGCCTGAAAGGGGTCCAAACTGTACGTCCCTGCGGGGTTGAGGGTGGAAGTCCTACAGCGAAGCCATGATAGCTCTGTTCTAGTACATCTGAGGGCAATCACTTAGCATTCAAAGAAGTAAAGGCAGGCTCTGTGGCACACAGTTTTTTTTATCATGACACACACTTGGGGGGTGGGGGATGGAAACCAGGCCTTCAAAGCTTTATGGAAGGCTAAGAGAGTAGAGGCCTGGTGAACTTCAGGGAAATGTTAAGGGAAAGATTATCCATTCATGCACAATACTACATCTGGATTTTTAATCATATTTTGTTATCCAGGTTGAAATATAAAACTAACCATAATTAATATGCACACTGTAATTTTAGCCAGAAGGAAGCTGCCTTATACAAGACAAGATTTAAAAGTCTGGTAAATTTCAATCTTCTTATGAAAGCACAATCATTTTGATTTCAGATTCCCGTTACATGGCTTCAGTTTAATTTGGCACAGTATTGTAGAATACTGAATCATTGATTTTCAATGTACGTTTTTGCTTCTGTGATAATGTCCCCCCCCTTTCTTTAAACTCTGGACCATTTCTGCAAGTAAGAGTTAAAGCAAGCACATTCAGTAAACCTATATCCTTGAATTCTGTCAGCATGCAGAGACAATACCCTAATGGCAGTTTGGAAGCCAGAACTCAGCAAGTCACCAAGTGCTAAATGTGCCTCAAATAGAGCTCCCCCAAGTCAAAAGACAAGAGCTTGTTATACCCCCGAGTGTACATGTGTTCATATATACAGTTATAACTACATAAACATCGTCAGAGATAGCTAGCACAACACATCTGTTCTTTTTGCAATGAAAAATTACTATTCAAATGAGAGGAGTACGGGGTGCATTGTAGCCATTTGCCAAATAAACATTTCAGTGTTTCAGGGAAATGGGGAAAAAAATGCAGAAAAACTGGAACAGCGTAATCAGAGGATAGAATTAAGTCTTATGGAGAGTTATTAGGTATTGAGATTGTTTAGCTTTATGAGCAGAGGATGAAGAGAGGCTAAGATGGCTTAGTTCAAATACTTTTCCTGGAAGTAACTCTTACTGAGACTTCCTTTTGAATAAACATGTTGCTCATTGCAGAATTTGTTATAGAGACTAATTATTTCATGATATATGCACGACAATTATAGTTGCTTAATGATGTTCCTGATTTGAACGAGATAATTAAAATGTGTATCCATATGACCCTCAGCTTCTGTCAGTTTCTTAGAGCTCAGAAGCTGACAATATTCTCTGTTTGTTTAGGCAGAAGGAGTTAGTGTTCCATAACATTAAAGTAAGCTTTTTTTGAAGGAGAAGTTTGGCTTTTAAATCCAAGAAGCAGCAGTCCTGATGCAAATTATGTTCCATGTCATATAGAGTAGGGGCCTGCAGGAATGTGAGCTGTTATTTCGGTATGGGGTTGTTTTTTCCTTATGATAAAATGTTCCTCCCCCTGGTGTGAAGTCTAAACCTTCTCCAGCAACATGTAAATCGAAGCTGTTTCTTTCCCCAAAGAGAAAATTAATTAGAAAGGAAAAGAAGCCAGCATGCTTATCGTTTGATCAGGTCCTTGACACAAGTAGTTCATGCCTTTCTTTAAAAAAAAATGTCTCAGGCTTTTCATGTACACCTGCACTGAAGGCTTCATCAGTTTTATCTGAGTGGAATTATTAAGTTCCTCTAAGCTTGTCCACTAAAGAGGTGTCAACTGTGATGATGGAAGAAGGAGAAAAAACCATCACCAAATGCTGCAAGGTCTTTAGCTTTCTCTGACTGTTTGTTTTTTGTCCTCAATTGGTAAGGAAACAAAGAGGATTTTAATCTTGTCAAACAAAAGCCTCTGAGTAGCCAGAGGCATCTCATTGACTGGGCTCCAAGTCTTCTCGTTTCAGGTTGCAACATCTTCCTCTTTTGCTGATCCACAAGACTGCCTTTCTTACCTGGGGCTTAAAATGGTGAAGTGTGAAGCTCTTCTTTTTGTTTTGACAGGTGCTCTTTGCTAAACATCCAGTTTGCATTGGTGGTGCTAATACATGAGGGTGGGTGGGGGGAGAAAAGAGAGGGAAACAACTTTGGGTATGTTAATGACCACAGTTAGCAAACCTCTGACTTTAATGTGTTTTATTAGCTAGCTTCACTTTTAGTTCTTAGGGTAAAGTGGAGAAAACAAATTACACTGATAGAAAGAGAGTGTGAAAATTGTGTTCTTTGTTAGGAGCTGCCTGAACATCATCTCTTTCCTTCACCCATCCCCCAAAATCTAATTATGGCTATGATATACCATGGAATTATGGTATATGAATTATGGATATCAAATCAGCAAACAAATCTGAACTTCCCACTTAGTACCTGCTTGGTACTAAGGACATACATGGAAAAAATATGTGATTAGCCTGGATGGAGGCCAGGTGCGTTATGCTGCCTGTTTAGCTAGTAATTTCAGCTATGGTAAATGATAAACTAAGGACCCACAGTTCTCCACATTTAGAAAGAAATGTATGGTACAGTTCTATTCCAATTTATTTTGAAATACAAAAATATAGGTAGTTAATAGTTATTGTAAATAAAAATCATGGAACATTATTATTAAAATTTATATGCTCTCCCATCTTCAGTGATTCTGGCAGTTTACAAATTATTTAAAATATTAGAAACAAGAAATTAAAAGAGATAAGAAATAAAAGGGGACGTAAAAATGAAAGAGTAATCAACTGGATTGAGGAAAAAAGAAAAAGAGAGAAAGAGAAGAAAGAAATAAGAAAAAATATAAGAAGAGAGAAAAGAAATATGTAAAGCAATGACTTCCAACCTTAGTAGTGATCACTAAAGTTACAAGCATTTATCTCTTCATACCATATACTATCTTTATCTAAAACTAAATTCTTAAAGCCTCTTCTTTTAAGTCCTGCTATTAGTATTATGTAACAATATATTTTATTTTAATATTTTATTTATCAAATAAAACCGCTATATATTTCTACCTTCTGCCTCTAACAGTCTTACTCTTTTTAAAATATATATATATTTATTATTTACATATAAGTATATCAAACACAGTGTGACCATCTAGCATTTCATCCGCCATAGAAACCAAAGTGAAAAGCAAATAACGTATATACTACTTACACAATGCTAATCTTATACAATTGTTTTTGACCAACATATTCATTCTATTACATATATCATATCTAATTTCAGGTCTACTTAGCCTAATTTTTTTCATGTTCTGACTCCCACCTCGTGTTTCCAGCCATTGATAAAATCTATTCCATGTGTCATAATATTCTGTCTCACCTTTGTTTTTTAATTCTAACATTAGTCTATCCATTTCTGTTCATGTGAAAACAGCAGCGAGAATGGTGTATGCATAGCAATGGAAAAGTGAAAATATCCCTTCAAAAAAGGAGATAATAAGGAACAGTCTTACTCTTTGCTATTCAAATACTTTGCTGTTTATTTCAGATTCTTAAATTTTAAAGGTTTGAATTAAAGTTTTATTTTGCTCAGGATTAAAGACAGACTTATCCAGCATTTTCAAATGTACAGTATCATTCCAAAAATTTATAAGAAGTTAATACACAATTTCCAAAAGTGATTAAAAAGTGAGGTTTGCAAACTTAGTGTCCTTAAAAAAAGTGTTTGCTGGGGTTGCAAGCAAGATGGATAATTCTGCTTGTCATAATGTTCAAATCCACCAATTGACCACATATGTGAGCAATCTTCCATCTTCTCTTTATCCAGGTACAGATTTCCAAGAAACTGATCTATTCCTTGGTCTTTGTTATGGTGATTAGCTCTGCTTTTCAAGATCCATCTTCAATTCACCATACCTACTCTGGAAGTCTTTTATTTCCCCTTATTATTTATCTTGCTATAAGTTCTGATGGTTAATGAATCCTCAGTTTAAACTCATTCTTTTGTTGGCAAGCCAGTAAAGAGGAACATCCAGGAGCTCACTTGATATATATGGAAGACTGAACTGAATGATTTGTTCTTATGGATAGGCATCCAAGCCACAAGCATTCTCAGTATATATCATCAATTTGCTGTACAGGAGTTAGAATACCCTTGAGCATAATGTCAAACTTGATTGCAATGTTCCAAGCTCTGGAATTACCCAGTAGGAAAACTCCATATAGTGGAAGAACATGGCTTAATACTTGATTTCATTGAGGACCACATCAGGGTTGTGTTTGATCTCAGGGCCAGAGTAGGCGTGCCCAGCTTAACATCACTCGTGTTGTAGGCCTGAGCATTCTGCTAGTGAAAAGAGTCTCCCAAGCTCCATTTTCAGCTATGACAGCCTCCTGCTACCCTCTGCCAGGGAAAATGGAGCTCAAGCTCCATTTTCACTGGCAGAGGGCAGCAGGAGGCGAGTCCTTTGCTGTTTCTAGGGTGGCCCCATGGGCCAGATCTAAGCATCCTGTGTGCCTTCAGTTTGACATCCCTGCTCTTGAGCATAGATGACCATGGATCTTTCTAAATATTTTTATTTTATTTTATTTATTTTGTGAAGCATGTATAAGATAACAGATATAAGTATAAACATAATTCTGAATACAGGATATGGGCACGAAGTGGGGACAGTAGGACAGGGACGGTAGGCACATTGGTGCGCTTATGCATGCCCTTTAGAGACCTCTTAGAGATAGAGTGAGGTCAACAGTAGACAGTCTAAGGTTAAAGTTATGGAGGTTTGGGGATGAAACCACAGAATCAAGTAGTGCATTCCAGTCATTGACCACTCTGTTGCTGAAGTCGTATTTCCTGCAATCGAGTTTGGAGCAGTTTAAGTTTGTATCTATTGTGAGCTGGTATAATGTTGCGGTTGAAGCTGAAGTAGTCATTGACAGGTAAGGCATTGTAGCAGATAATTTTGTGTACTATGCTCAGGTCAGACAGAAGGCGGCACAGTTCTAAATTGTCTAAGCCCAAAATTTCAGGCCTGGTGGTACAAGGTATTCTGTTGTGAGCAAAGGAGTGGCAGACTCTTCTTGTGAAATATCTCTGGATTTTCTCAATTGTATTCATGTCTGATATGCAGTGTGGGTTCCAGACAGATTAGCTGTATTCGAGAATAGGTCTAGCGAAAGTTTTATATGCCTTAGTTTGTAACAATATTACCAGAGAAGAAGCTTCGGAAGATTAGGTTAACAACTCTTAATGCCTTTTTGGCAATGCTATTACAGTGAGCTCAGGCACTTAGATCATTAGAAATGCGTACTCCAAGGTCCTTGGCAGAGTGAGGGTCATCTACGAGGTTGTATCCACCCAGTTTACAAACCCAGTTTGTATTTGGTGTTCTGATTTTTTTTGCCAATATGTAAGACAGAGCATTTGTTGGTTGAGATTTGGCGTTGCCAATTGTTTGACCATTCTGACCAGAGGTGGGTTGCTGCCAGTTTGGCCCAGATCGGACCAGTAGTAGCGGCAGCAGGAGGCTCTGCCCACCTGCCCTGACACCTCTGTGCATGCACAGAAGCATCGCACACGAGCCAGGAGCACACCCAAACCGGTAGTAAAAAGATTAGCAATCCACCTCTGATTATGCCACATAGTCAAGGTCTCTTTATAGGGCAACAGCATGGTTGATGGAGTTAAATAGTTTTACATCATCAGTGAAGAAAAGGCACTTGCTTATTATATGATGCAGTTGGTTATGATATGCTCAAATATGATTTGTTACTTTAGCAAGTAGTCAACTATTGTCTATTTCATCCATTTTTGTTGCATTCAACAATGCAATGTTTCATGGACCTTTTTCTGATGTCTTTGTGTGCACCATTCTTTAAAAAGCTTATTTTATACATAATCTGTGCCAGTTCATTCATTGCATTCTCTCAGCATTTGAACTGTGGTACTGGAAGAATTCACCTTCCATGCAGAGACTATTTGTTTAGAAATCACACAAGACTTTGGGGTCTTCATGGAATTGTAGAGTAGTCCCAAAATATGTTATGGTCCTTATACAGCAGAATTTAGTCTTGATTTATTTTTTAATAACAAGAATTATTCGGTAGATAAAAGTGTTGATCTCGGCAGTGAGTAAAGTATTTCTGAATATTCTGAGATTGTGGAACAGATATTTCAATTTTTCTAAATTTAGAACAAATATCCTTTGCCTTAAGACAAAATTAGGACAAAATAAAATATACAGTATTTTCCATAATGATTTCAGATAGTCTGGCACCCTGAAACATCCTGGTTTATACCATTGAGACTAGGAAAGTCATTACAAAGAAAACAGCACAAGTGCAATGCCAAGCTACAGTTAATTGAGAAGAGAAAGATGGGATAGAGGTAACAAAAGGTCAGATACTTGTCTGTCTACATTGTGTCTTACCCTCTGCTTTGTCATATCTCTCTATGCAATTTAATTCAATGCAATTTGAAAATGTCAACATGATCCTTAATATTGTGAAAGTGAGTGCTTCACTCCGATTTGGTAAGCAGGTAAGGGAACACTTACTGAGTGAATCGAATGCATTGATTGTTGTAATATCTTTATTGAGATCCAATTGTACTAGGTTCTTTAGTATCAAGATACTAATATTTTAGCTTTGGAATTGGAACTTTTTAAACATCCTGGGAGACTCTCTTTGCTGGGAAATAATAAATGAAATAGCATACTAATTTTCCTGAACCTGTTGTTCTGCTAGACCTCTCTTTGAAATGTGATACTTTTTT
Source organism: Thamnophis sirtalis (assembly GCF_051295495.1). NCBI lineage: Eukaryota > Metazoa > Chordata > Lepidosauria > Squamata > Natricidae > Thamnophis > Thamnophis sirtalis. The sequence goes on from NW_028261381.1 coordinate 121,592,908, forward strand.
TGCATTTATACTTCAAAGATAACTTTACTTCCATGCCATTGCCACCATATCAGATTGTTTATTGAGGCCTGGATCTTTTGTTATGTTAATAAGAAGGGCTAATTCATTAAAAAAATCATTATTGGCATATTGAAACATCTAATGAGCTTTCCTCTCATTAGATGAATCTTCTACTAATGGGATGCTATAGAAATCCCAATATAGATAGTTGATGTTCAAATGTAAGTTTGTCCTCCCCTCCCCCCCAAAAAAACTCTGAAATTATTGAAATAGATGTGTGAATCTGTTTTAATTATTTATTAATATGTCTAAACAATAAGTTTGCTTTACGCATTTAGGAGAGATTCTAAATATTGAGGGATCAAAGGCAGCCAACTCACATTACCCCTATAAGTATTCATTGTTTTTTCAATTGTTTTGTCATATCTGAATCTTCATGACTGCTGGACAGTAATTTGTCACAATTGCCTGATAGCAACTGTGTCTTTGAATACTTGTAAAGTGATTCTTGTGTTTGTCAGATATAGTGTCTAGCTGCCTTAGTTCTTTTGGCTTCTTTTTCTAATTGCTATAGATTTTTCCCCAATCACCCAAATTTTCATACCCAAAATATGTAAGCTTTAGCTTCATTATTGGCACATCTACTGAGCTGTCTAGTTTCACTTCATCTCATATTGAATGACTTGTTCCTCTTGCTGTCCAAGACACTCCCAACAATTTTCTCCAGCACCATAGTTCAAAGGCATCCAGGGTTATGTAAAGCTCTGAAGGATGATTTGATTTGACAAAGCTTTAGTTGAATTATCCCATCAAAGCAGATTCACAAATCGAAGCAGAGATGTACTGTGAAGCAGTGAACTGAGTGTAGTTGCTTTGAAGTGCTTCGAAGCCTTTTAGAGCATTTTGCAGATTTGATAGCATTTTCAATTCTATATATGAAGAGTGCCAGGGGAGAGTTTAGTGATGTGAGGGGCTCTTCGATATTAAGATGAGGAGCCAGCCAATCAGTTTAGTAGCTCATTAATTTTTCTGCCATTCAGAGTTATTTTGGGTGGCAGGGCTGATATTGCTTCAGTTCTCAGCTTCTTTAATGTGACCAACCACAAGTATAGCTTTTCTCTTGCTTGGCCTAATAGAATATTACACTTCTGTGTTGGCCCTGCCAACACAAGTGAGTCTCAACGCTCAGCATGCTAAATATGGGGCTATGTTTTTATTCTGTGCAATCTGAGATACTTTTCATCTCTTGAAAATGAATAAATAAGTGCCAGGCTTACAGTTACAGGCACTGCCCCCAACTTTTTAAAGTCTCAAAATAGGATGAAAAGCAAGGCTACATGTGCCACTTATGTAATGCCAGCTTTATTTCTATGTCATTATATTTAATTTTTTATTTATTTGGTCTGATTTTAACTTTAGGTCAATTCCAACTGAGTATGGGTGGTTTACAAAGTAAAAAAAACCAAGTAAATATAATGCAAGAAACATTAATCCCAAAAGCATTACAAAATAGCACTCCAGACAACAAACCAATTTGAAATGGTAGGAGTGTTTATACAATCTACCCCAAGACCTGAGAGAATATTCAGTATTCCAACCTGGAATACTGCATCCAATTTTGGTCACCACATTACAAAAAAGAAAGATGTTGAGACTTTGAAAAAATTGCAAAGAAGAAGAACTAAGATTAAAGGCCTGGAGAAAAAAACATGAAGAATGGTTGCAGGAATTTGGCATGGCTAGTCTAGAGAAAAGAAGGACTGGGATGACATGATAGCAGTATTCTAGTATTTGAGAGGCTGCCACAAATAGGAGGGGGTCAATTTATTTTCCAAAGCACCAGAGGGCAGGACCAGAAACAATGGATAGAAACTAATCAAGGACAGAAGCAACCTGGAATTAAGGAGAAACTTTCTAACAGTGAGGACAATTAACCAGTGGAATAGCTTGCCATCAGAAGTTGTGGGTGGTTCATCACTGGAGGTTTTTAAGAAGACATTGAACAGCCACTTGCCAGAAATGGTATAGGATCTTCTGCTTGAGTGGGGTGTTGGACTAGAAAACCTCCGAGGTCCTCTCCAGCTCTATTCTGATTGATTGTTTGAATAGCCAGATTTTCAAGGACTTCTAGAACCCCATCAGTGTGGGAGCTCGGATGTAGATCTCATGGGGAGAGAGGGGAAACCTCATTCTAGAGAGCATATGTTATTACAGAGGAAGTATGCTTCTTGGGTCTTGATTGTTTGATTGTACTGGTGAGGCAGAAACCACAGAAATATTCTGTTCAGCCTGTTTCTGCTTCTGCCAATTAATTACAAACTGAAAATTATGACTATGGCAGAAGACCTGAGTCATGCCAATGACGAAGAAAGGGATAAGTGAAATTTGCCAACTAGTTATGCTAATCATCCTGGTACCCGAGGAATCATAAAGGCAGGAAAGCTACAGATTTCACAAAATCATTCTTCCCAATCCTGTCCAGAAGACACTTTTTCCAATGTTCTAACCCACCCTGGCACCCTACCGACCCAGTGAAGTGATGATCTTCAGCAGGAGATGACAAGCTTTTTACACAAGCACATTGACATTCCTAATACCCAATATATTCACTGATTAGAGACAGCAAAGCACCTATGCCACAATGAGAAATCAATAGTCATTCTTTTGAATCATGCCAAACCTTCACTGCAGAAAATATATGGGAGAGATTAAATGTTAAGTTTTAAAACAAATTTCCTGTTTCCTAAGGCTAAGATTAGACTCTCTGTATATATCTAAAGTTAGGAGGGAGGTTTATATAAGTGCTTTGTGAACAGAACTTGTGACACCAATGTCAACAGTAAGTCTTCATATCTTCCAATATTTATACCTAAGTAGGAAAAGAAATCTTATACAGAAGTGAAATTATGGAACTTGCAGTGCAATGGAGAACAATCAACGAAGTCTATTATTGTCTGTTGCTCTCTACTCAATTGCTAGTCAGGTAGAATCCATTTGCACGTAAAAGTAGTAGAGAGAAAGCAACATTCAGAAAAGAGAACAATAGAAAAGAAACATGTTAGGAGTTGTCGTAGTCAAAACTCCATATATAGTATTAGGAAAAGTTTTATAATGTGGATTTCCCCATTGTTAATTTGCAAAAGGAACAGTAATAGGATAGGAAAAAATGTGCAAAACTGATATGGACCTTAATTAAACTGAACTGTGTATCCCTAATTAGAAATATTTATTAAATATGGAATAAAAACTGTTCAGGTAAATAAATATTACTCTGAAAACATGTTCTCCACTGGATTTTAATTTCTTTCCTAAATATCGGGAGCACCTTCATTTGTTAAAGAATCTAACATCGTTCTGATGAATGTTATTGATCAGAAACAAGACTCTATGCCTTCTGAGTAGCTTGTGGTATCATTATGTAACTTTATGCCAAATAATAAACAGGGCACTATATTTTATACCTAATTATTTTTACCTAGAATTAGCTAAACTGTGTTAGCAAAGTCCTCTGGAAATCTTCTGAGAAAATACCCAAAGAAAAACAGTCAGAATTACCACCAATATCCTGCAGTTCATCAGTGAATAGCCAGTGTAGTGTAATAGGTAAGGTGTTTGACTTTGACTTTGACTAAAGATCATCTGGGAGTGTTAAGAATATAATCTAATGGTTGGGTTGGCAATATATAAATCATGTAACAATGCTGTATCTGTTTCTTTAAATCATGCTGTAAATGTGATTGGTTGCTGTTTCCTCAATCGGCCGTAAGATGGAGCCAGAATCACTGTTAGATGCTGATCTGATCTGAGTGTTTGGAAGCTGGCTGTTAGAAGTGCCGTATAGTGATCAGCGTGAGCTTTTGTAAGTTTTGCAACTGCTAGCAAACTTACAAAAAACTCTTGGTAATTTCTTTATAGCTATTAGAAACCTTTGGATCGACAAGTTTGAAAGCATCAGATGAGTTTCCTTCAATCCTTAACAAAACAAAAAGGATTTAACTAGCTAACTTACTAACAAGTTCAAGAACCATAAAATGGGAACAAACAAAGCAAAAAGGTGATTAAAACTTTGATTTTCGAAAGTTACAAATAAACTAAGAGTCTGGATTGATTTGAAATAAGATTTTGCGATTAATTACAGAAAACAGTTCCTGTAGTAAAAATATTTTCTTTTGAAGTAAAATAAGATTTTTTTAAAAAAAGATATTACAGGGAAGTAAAGAGTACAATTAAAGGAGAAGAACACATAAATTTGTTTTACAATTACAAAATAAAGCAAAATATTCTAACATTGGACATATCGATGGATGTTTTTCAACTGTGGTTAGAATGCAGCATTGCAGGTTAACCCTGCCCACTGCCAAGAGTTTGATCTTGATTGGCTCAAGATTGGCTCAGATTTCTATCCTTCCGATGTCGGGAAAATGAGGACTCAGATCGTTGAAGGCAATATGCTGACTCTATAAACTCTTTAAAGGGGGCTGTAAATCACTATGAAATAGTATATAAGTCTAAGTTCCACTGCCATAGCCTCATTGCTGGATAGTTGCGGTTAAGGAAGTGTTTTCTTTTTAAGAGTGAATATTCAGCTGCCTACTTTTTCTTCCTAAGACTTCACACTGCAGTATGTCTTTGGAACTTCCCATGGGGCTGCTGCTGTGGATGCTTCCTAGACTTTTGGCCCTTTATCAGGCAGGGGTAACTGATCAACATTGAGCTGTTGGAGCTTTCCTGACATTTAAGGGCATAGATGGGTGGAAGATAGGCAGATGTAAAATTGCAGCATCCCTGTGGTCAATCATGAGCACCCAAATTTTGATCATGTGATTATGGGGATACTGTAACATCCATAATTTCAGGCAGGGATTATAACTTCCTTTATTTAGCACCATCATAATTTCAAATGTTCATTGAACGAATGGTCATAAATGGAGGACTACCTGTACAATCAACCACAACTAAAATCCATCTTGAAATGATGCAGGAAAACAAACACAATTGCTCCTGTATTGACTATTATGAAATAGTTGTATCAAATACATCAATGGTTCCTTAATGCTGTTGGAGGAAGAAACTGATTGATACTCTGCTGTTGCTGATGGGGTTAACCAGGTAGTTGCCAGAGACTGTAAACTGATAGGTAAGAGATTTAAAGGCATGCCTGTGAGTCGGTCAGCCCTTATTTGGAACTTAATGAGGAAGATCTCTAAGAGTTGATTGCTTTATAAAGAGGATGATGAGAACAAGAAGTAGATTCCCCCAAATCATCCCAAATTCATTTTATCAAAACTTAAATTAGTTATTGCGTTTTCTAATATGTTTTATTTTAAATTATAATGAAATATATCAAAAATAAAATAATGTAAAATGTATATAATTACGAATTAGTATACATTACAGTATTAAAAATAAACTAAGAGTTTACTATACTTTTGCTTTCTTTTTAATTAAGTATGCAGCATATGACCAAAATAACAGAATAATAGGCTTGGAAGGAACCTTAGAGGTCTTCTAGTCCATTCCCCTGCTCAGGCAGAAACCCTATACTATTTGATACAAATGGTTGTCTAATGTCTTCTTAAAAACGTCCTTGGTTAGAGCACCCACAACTTCTGCTGGTGTGTGACTCCACTGATTAATTGTTCTAACTGTCAGGAAATTTCTCCTTGGTTCTATATTGGTTAATTTCCATCCATTGCTCCTTGCTTTCTGGTGCTTTAGAAAATAGTTTTCTTTGTATCAGCCCCTTAAAATTAGGCTGATGAGATGATTGAGACAGATCCTTTTATGGAACATTGAATCACATGTGGATGTTGATCAACAATGGCATGAAATCTTAGAAAGGAAATGTAGGTGAATATTCATTTTTTTCTAAAATAAAATAAAATCTCCTGAATCTCAACCATTAGTCAACTTCATTAATAATAGCAGAATTGTGGAAAGGGATCTTTTCAGTTACTATAGGTTTTTCCTCTCTTTATTCTTTTGGCATCTTCATCTTTATTATCATTTGTACGAGTGGCATCAATGCCATCAGTGTCCCTGAAAGAACAATTTTATGCCAAAATGTCCATTCAGTTTTTCTTTATGATTGTTTCTTTTGTGGCATTTCTAGGTGTTTCTTTAGTCTGGTATTATTGTTTATCTTTTTTTTTTAAAAAAGGAATTTTAATATAATGAATCATGACAGTATCCTTAACTTTTTTGAAATATTTTTTGAATTATTTTTTCAATAGGAAGATACACACACACACATACACACACACACACACACACACACGGAGGAAGAACTTGTCAATTGATCCACCCAAGATATTTGAAAGATCCATTGGGATAGTTTCTGAAGTGTTTATGGACAATTCAACGGAGGCCTTAACTGTTTCTTAGAATAGGCAAGTAATGGTTAACCTTGGATTTGGCTTGCCTAAGCCTTGAGCTCTGTGTACATGGATCTCTGTATGATCTGTTCAGAGTTAGATTCTGACTGAGCTGGATCTGTAATTATGGCTGGGGCGAGGTTTTGTGCAGTTTCCTGGGCTAAGTTGAATCCCATTATTACTTCTGTCACCTATGGGTTGTCTATGCCTCTTGTGGGGGGGGGCATGGGGGGGTGATATTAAGCTGGGTCCAGCAGGGGAAAATGCTTCTGTGTGTGGAAGGAAATGGTTCTTTATGTCCTGAATGAGATGGTACTCTGCCTTTTCCTCAAGAGTTCTTCATTGGATGAAGTCATAGTGGACAATTTTCAGCCAGATTTCAGACTATTTTTTTTGTAGTGATAGGCCTACAAAATGCTTGGAGGAGGCAGATTATCTTTGCCCCTTTTAGCCAATACCAGACAAGTCTAGGATATAGTATCAAGATGACATTGATTATACCTATACCTTTCACTAGCCAGGATAGGGGAACTATATATATTCTGCCCTTATTTGATCTCTCACTGGATTTCAACATTATCAATCATAATATCCTTCTGGGCTGGCTGAGAGGTTGGAAGTAAGAAGCACAATTCTTCAGTAGTTCTCCTCTTTCCTCCAAGGCTGTTTACAGTCAATTCAGACTGGTGGAGGGAGCTCTAGACTCTGCTTTTGCCTTGTGGAGTGTCACTGTGTTCAACTTTCTCTCCAATGCTTTTTAAAATCTATATGAAATTGCTGGAAGAGGTCATCCATTTGCCTGGAGTTAAAAATCATCAGCTCAATAAGGACAAAACCAAATGACTTTGGGTTCTAGGGCCACCCTTACAGTGCGTTCCCATCTTTAACTCTGGCTTGGATTATATTGTCCATTCAGAACTGCCATGCAATCTAGTGGTTTGCCTGGAGCAACAGCTCCAGAGGTGGTTTTCAGCAGGTTCTGACCAGTTATAGAGAACCGGTAGTAGAAATTTTGAGTAGTTGAAAGAACTGGTAAATACCACCTCTGTGGCCCCTCCTCCATCTATTCTCTGCCTCCCGAGTCCCAGCTGATTGGGAGGGAGTGGGGATTTTGCAGTAACCTTCCCTGCCACACCCACCAAGCCACACCACAGCCACCAAGCCACGCCCACAGAACCGGTAGTAAACAATTTTGAATTCCACCACTGCAAGCTCCCTCTCAAAGAGCAGATAGCAGTCATAGTCTGGAATGTCTTTGCTCAAATTCATGTTGTGTGTCAGCTGTATCATCTCACAGATTGGGAGGAACTGCTCACTGATCACCTCTCTATTTTAGTATGCATTCTATATGAGATTGCCTTTTAAGTGCATTCAGAAACTAAAGCTGATCCACAAGCATGCATCATAACAACCGTATGTAACAATATTGCTGTGTAAGTTGCACTGAGTCAGTAAGCTTTCTGTTGCAATTCAAGATGGTGGTTGTCACCTTTAAAGCCCTACATGAGATAAGTCAGATTACTCATGAGACACACACACACACATCCTTACTGATGGACAGTGTCACCTGGCAGGATCTTAGAAATGTGTCTTCTTTGTCATGGTTCTACCTTATGGAACAGCCTTCCTCCAAATATGAGTTTTAGAAAGCAGTAGAGATCTGGCTTTCCTTCCCACCTATGCATTGCAGCCAGGATATTGATGGAGCTAGCACGTTGTGCTGGATTCTTGGGTGGCAACTTTGATTTCCATTTTAAGTTATTTTTGTGTTTTAATTATATTCTATTTTTTCTGTTTGATGCTCAGAGTTCCTTCTGGTAGATGTGTGACTACATAAACGCCTTTAATGAACTAACTAACTAACTAACTAACGAGAGAGAGAGAGAGAGAGAGAGAGAGAGAGAGAGAGAGAGAGAGAGAGAGAGAGAGAGAGAGAGAGAGAGAATGGATGGATAGAGATAGAGAGAGATAGAGATAGAGATAGAGATAGAGATAGAGATAGACAGAGACAGAGACAGAGACAGAAACAGAGACAGAGACAGAGATAGATTCCATATGAATTGCTGGCAAGTTACTTACTGTATATTGATTAATTAAAACCTTAAAATGTTAAATGTTTTCATTTTAATTTTTTTTCTTACCATCACTAATATTCCATTCTATGTGTTGTCAAGCTCAGACCACAGGGCACAGATCACTCAAGAAGCAAAAATCATGGAAACTTCAATATAGTAAAGAGTTTTAATGAACACATTAGGGATAAAACACAGACGTTTGTTAACTTGAGTATTATTAATAGTAAGTGAATTAGGGCATCATTTATTTGAATATTTGGAATCTCTATTTTCCTGGGGTTTCAGCAATGTGAACTGACTGCTATTTATGGAATCTGCAACTGACTCTTGTCCTGTTTGCATTGTTTACATTTAACATTTCCAGCTTCTCCACAATTGCTCATAAGTTTCCATTTCCAACAACTTTGTAAATTAAAACTGGTTAAAATAATTTTGTTTTGACTGTATTTATAAAAGCCAATTAACAGTCATTCCACCACACCTGCCTCATTTCAGAATTTGGGGTCCTCACTATCCCTAATCTGGGAACATACCCTGGATGGATCAGTTATATTCAAACCTAGCGATCCTGAAGACACCTTGGAGTGAGACTATATAATTCCTTATAGGTCAGTGATGGCTAACCTTTTTGTCCTCACGTGCTGAAAACATAAGAGTGCATGCCGACACAACCCCCACCCCCTTTTGGGCCTAACAGGCCACCATGAAGCCCCCCGTGACCAAAAATGGGGTGCAAGAGGGTGGGGGGAAACCAGGGAGCACAGTCTTCCACGTGCACAGCAGAAACCTGGAAATTAGCTGGCCAGTGGGAGGTACCAGTGACGTATGGTGAGGTTCACGACACGGGCAAAAGCCACCCTATGTCTGCCAGCACCAGCCGCCCCCGAAGCCCCAACACGTCCTGCTGTATGGCTGCTGCGTCCGCCATAGAACAGGACGACGGCCATAAAGCGGGATGCACCGAGGCTTCGGAGGCGGCTTTCCTTTATGCTTTTATGTAAAAAAAAACAAGCAAACCAGACGTGCGCTCGAGAGAGGTGGGGGCAACTGAGGGGTTGACAGGGCACTGATTTTGGCGCGGTCTTGCTGCCTCACTTAGAACTACCCACCAGAAACGAAGCAGTCCTGCGGCCCCCAGTGGCCCCTTTGTTCGCGGGGTGCAACAGCCCACCCTTTGACTCACTGTTTCCTTCCAGGTGGCTGGAGAGCCACTTGTGACAAGGCGTCCCGCCTCAAGCTACCTGCAGCAGCGCTTCCCTCCCTCTGAGCCCCGCCTGCCTGCTGCTGGCAGTAACCCTCCAGGTGTCTTCTTCACCGGGCAAGCCCTCTGCAGGGCAAGGGGGTGTGACCGGGCCAGGCAGAGTTGGGAGGGGGGGCAGACAAACTCCATGCCCGCCTCTTTCTTCCAGCAGTGCCAAGAGTTGCTGGTGGCAAAGAGCTCAGCGTTGTCGCCCAGCTGGAGGGGAGGGTGTGGGGTGCAGGAGACCAGCCTCTGGGAAGCTCGCCTCTCCGGACGGCCCTGTAAGCCCCACACTCCCCTCCGGCTTGCTCCATCCCATCTGCCATAACTTCACCCATGTGCCGTCATGAGACGAGCGATCTGGTCCAGACTGGGCACTGCTGCGGCACTTGTCCTGACACCTGTGCCTCTTTCTGCCAGCCCACCCAGCCCATTCCTCCCCCATAAAAGACCCACCTCTGCTGGCAGGCTGCCCCTCTCTTCTCAAACAAGCTGCCCTTCCTGCCTCTCCCCCCTTTCCTCTCTTCTCAAACAAACACTCTCTCAAATTGAGTGTTTGCTTGAGTGAAATAAAGAAACAAACAAACACACACACACACACACAAATTACTTACAATAAAAAATACTTACAAATTACAATAATTTTGAATTCCTCCCCCCCTCCCTCTGACTCACATACCTTTTCCAGCTGTGTCACAGAGGATTTTAACTCTGCTCTTGTCTGCCGTGATGAAAATGTGAAAATGTAAAAAGAAAAAGGCAGGCTGGGCTAGTTGCTGCTAGAGTCACCATGTGAATGACTCTGCTTAACTTTTTTTTAAAAGCCTCTAAAAAAGTGCCCTCTGCAGGAGGAGGCGAGAGAACCACGTACCTCCTTTGCATAAGGAATTTTTCGCCTTTTAACCCTTGCTTAACTCTGCTCAAGTGATCATAAAGATAGACAAAAGGAGGCACATGGTTCTCTCGCCTCTTCCTGCAGTTAAGCACTAAGCAGAGTCATTCACTGTGACTCTACAGCAACTATCTCAGCCTTTTTCCTTTTAATTTTTTTTTCTTTTCATGATGATTGCCGCCCCTGCCTTCACATCCCTGGGAGGTACACACACATGTGCGGTGGAGCTGGGCTGAGCGACGGCTGGCATGCCCACAGAGAGGGCTCTGTGTGCCACCTGTGGCACATGTGCCATAGGTCCACCATCACTGTTATAGGTAATGACCCATTCTATGAATTGTACTCTGAAATCTACTAATAACCAATTTCTATATTATGTGATCTTGACAGCTTGGAGGCTAAAACATATAAAGTATGTTAACTAGAGTAATAAAATTGGAATAAAGTTGTTGGAACCGAGTATGTCTAGTTTAATGAAAACAAGGCTTAAGGGTAACACCATAGCAGTGTTCCAATATATCAGGGGTTGCCACAAAGAAGAGGGAGTCAAGCTATTCTCCAAAACACCTGAAGGTAGAACAAGACAATGAGTGGAAACTAATCAAGAAGCAATGCAACCTAGAACCAAGGATCAATTTCCTGACAGAACAATTAATCAGTGGAACAACTTGCCTCCAGAAATTGTAAATGCTCCAACACTTGAAGTTGTTAAGAAGATGTTGGATAACCATTTGTCTGAAGTGGTGTAGGGTTTCCTGCCTGAGCAGGGTGTTGGACTACAAGACTTCCAAGGTCCTTTCCAACTCTATTAGTCTGTTTGTTCTGCTTATACTCTTCAGCAAGCAAATTGTTATATTTTGAACTGCTTGCAGTTTCTGAATAGCGTTCGAGGGCAGCTTAATCAGAGTATTAATAGGTCATCCCGGAGTTAACAAGAGTAGGTGTAAGGGAGACCAAAATATTCCTACCATCTTGGGCTGCAACCCGTGGCCAGATAAAGTTGGGCAAATATTAGAACATCCAGCTATGTCTTTCACAATAGCTGAGAGTGGACAAAGCCTTCCAAGTCACAGAACTGCATCTTTCGGGAGAGAAATGCTTATCTTGGATAACTAGAGTAATATTTGAAGCAGAGAAAAAATAGATGATTTCTATACAACTTCATCTTTTTCCTGTACCAATAGTCCATGAAAAATATTGAAAGCCATTGGGAGAGCCAAAAGAACAAAGTTGAGCCCACTTCTCCCATCAAGAGCTCAGCAAAGATTGTACCAGAGTGATCGTTGCTGTTTTCATCTCATATCCATGTCTTGACTGAAATGGAAACAGATAAACTGTGTTGTCTAGGGGTATTCTGTCATTTTAGCTTCACCTCATTCATGATCATCTTTCCTGAAAAGATAAGGCAATCATTATCTAAGTTCCACCTAGAATTTCCTTGAAGTGGGATTGCAGGTGGTTTCTCACTGCCGTTTTCAAAGTGGGCATCATTGTGTCTCGTCGTCTCCACTATTGGTCCAACACTATTGGTCCTGCAGCTTCATGATGATTGGGCATGGATCTAACCCATGGGTGGAAAAATTCACATCACAAACTACCTTTTCCAGTTCCTCAGAATTAGCAAACTTGAATTTCATCCCAGCTAACTTTGCAAGAGTTTATCCCATTCACCTTTGCCCCTGCCCATGTTGAATCATGAGTGATTTTCAGAGAAATGTTGCACAACGTTCTCACATCAGCACTCAAAAGATCTTCATACAATTATCCCCCAATAGATGCATGTCACTATGAAAATAACTGACAGAACTCGAGCCACTAATGCATTGACAGCAGAGGATTAATTTTGCTTCACTACTCTTATCAATACAGCGTATAGCTGAATATGACCTGTTAACCATATTTTGTCAAGTTTACCTTCACATTCTTTCTCCCACAATATTTTGGGAGATTGCTCTGCTTCTTCATCTCCCAGTGTTTCTCAGCAAGTCAAGACCCTTTTACCCAGGATCTGTGGACACAAAGAGGCTGTTCTAGAGAAATGTCATCAAGCACTCTAGCCATCTCCATCAAGTGCATTAAGCATTCACTTTCCTTTCCAAGATGACCCAACCTTGGTCACCATTGTCATCCAATCTCTCCACTAAACTCCTTCAGACTATCTGACATATGACATCAAGGACATGATCTTCCATCAGCACCTCTAATAATGTCCAACAAAAATTTCAGAATAGCAACATACCATCCATTGGAATGCAATCATTTCAGATTGTTCTCCTTGATCACCAACTCCCCAGATGATCTGATATCAATTGCTATTTAGGTATTTTTTTAAAAAAAAAGTTTAATTGTCCATATAAATAAAACAGGTATTAAGAAAGTTGAATGGTAACTTTAATCTGAAAAATTAAATTCCATATCCTAACCCAGGGCTGTCGAACTCCTAGCCTGCGGTCCAGGTTCATCACATGCTGGCCATGCCCACGGCCAGTTTAGCACAGGGGAAAAAAAGTCACGATATGTCACATGATGCCCCCTGGCACCGCGGGTTTGACACCCCTGCCCTAGCTACAGAAAATAACAATATCTGGTGCTTTTCTACTTAAGGTGAAAAGTCCTCTCCAAAAGAAAAAAAAATAAAATTGATCTGTTTTCTTCAGAAACCAATTCCGCTTTACATTATCAGTTTTCTGAAACATTTTAAGTTGGCCGGCCTGTTCTGTTTATTGTATTTGTTCTTGCCAATGCTCTTTTATGTTGGCATTTTATTGTTCTTATTGCATTTCATGACTGCATGACTTTTTTTTTCTATTTATTATGCCTTCCCCAGATACCTTTTGATGAAAGACCGTTTTTAAAAATGCAGTCTGATTCATTCCGTGCTTATCTATAAGGAAGCCCCACTGTGTTTTGATTGGGTTTACTCTGAGATAAATGCACAGGATTGCAGTTTGAGAAAGAGACAACAGAGAGAATCTTCCAATAAAGAAATCCTCCCCCCACCAACAGTTTTTTTTTTCATTTCACTAGTTGCTACTGAACCAACTCAAACTATCCATTGCTGCCTACCTGCCCTTACTACCAGAACATTAAAGCTTATATGAAAGATTGCTGGAGTGAATACTAATTGACAGGATTGGGCCCATGATGAACACCTGGGGCTGTCATTATATTCAGATAAACAGATGGCTGCAAGGAGCTTGTTTGTAGTTCTCAAAATTATTTTGTCAATGGTGCCATCTCCTGGTAGATAATTGCTAAGAATTATCTCCGAAATGCTTTTGCCTCTGAATCCCCACTAATATTTATTGACATTATACTAAAATTGCAAATTTTACAAGAAAAGAACTAGCTTAATCTAGTTGCCTTGACATCTTTATTTTCTTGCATGCAACTGCTAAGGTGCTTTTGGTTATTGCTGTTGTTGTTGGCAGTAGTAATAGTGTCAAAAGATCATTCAAAAGCATCATTCAACAGCTCTTTGTATAATTAGATCCTTTTAGGAAAAATAGGCCTCAGCAAATGTGTTTATCTTTTCAATTTTAGTTGTTTTTAGCTGAAATACTTTATGCATTTATCTTCAATGAACACGTCAGGTAAGGTAACTTGTGAAAGAAGGGCTAGCCACAGATATCTTGGGCAAGATATGTTTGACTAATTTAATAGAAAATTGTTATATCATTTTTTTTCCTTATAAGAATTCAAAGCTGATTGACTAAAATACACTATAAGTACCGAAAAAATAGTGTGATCTGTTCATCTATTTACTCATGTTTGCTAGCTCTGGATTCAGTCATGGCTAAAGAAACTTGACATCAAACTTAATTTTATTTTTAACTAGGCTTCGAACATGATATAATCAGGGACAGAGATTGGTAGTGTAGTCTCTCAGAATCTTGGCCCATGTGTTCTGTTTCAGATGGTATATGTAGATCCCAAAGTTAAATAACAGTACAGTAAATAGAAAATAATGGCTGAAATCATTTTGAATTCACCAAACCATCTACAATTTGGGAATTCCCATCTCGAATTTCACAAGATGTTGTCGAAGATGGTCAAAATTGCAAAAGGTTTTAAGAAAGAATGGTCATCCTGCAGCCTCTCACAACGTTTAGGACAATTTAAAAGACACTACTCAGATAAAACTGGATAATGTATAAGAATTTTTCATTGATGTGAAAAAAAAAAGTTGATGAATTAGAACCTGCTGCATTTTAAACCTGGGCATCCATTAAGATTTGGACTTGATTAAAAAAAATCCACCACATCACTAGGAACAGAGAAATTATGTAAATCAGGGGTTCCAACCCAGCTCACAGCATGCCAGAAACTAAGCCATGCAAAAAAATGCAAAGCCTCATCCGTGGGATGCAGGCAGAACATGAAACCATGCCCCCTCTGGTTTGTGGAAAAACCTCTCTCCATACAACCATTTCCTGATGCCCAAAAATTGGGGGGCTGCTGATGGAGATGATTGCTCTATTTTTAAACTGGATCCGAACAAATTCAACAATTTCCTCAGGGCAGCAGGTCCCCTAGTGGTGGCATATTAGAGATGCTCAGGAAGCCAGGGAGGCTGCAAATCACTGGAGAAATCATTGTACTTTAAAAGATACAAAATGCATGCCTCTTGGTTACCTTGTAATTCTATGGCACCAAATTATGCTGATTTTATCAGAGATTTACCTTAATTTAAATTGTTATCCTGTATATTGTACTGTTCACATATTTTATAAATAGTATGAAATGATGTTCTGCTTAAACTTATATTTGTGTTTGTATGTATAATGTGTTTTATTAGTGTTGTACTTCAGTGATTGCATGACCTCTGCCATATGCTAAATAAAAATAAAACCTTGTAACTAAGTAATTGCAAACACACAATGTTCTACATATATGCTCTTTGAAAGAATGTCTAAAGCAAATTTGCATGAGAATTGCTAAAGAAAAATGTGAAGAGAATTTCTTTGTCAGACAGTGGTCCAAAAGCTGAGCTTCAAAAATTACTAAGGCTATATTCCACTATTCCAGGGATCCCCAAAGTGGTCTATCAACCTCCAAGAGTCAATGCAGCTATCTATTATTATTATGGCTCCTCACACAGTCAACCAGATGTCTAGACTGGATTTGGAATTTTTGACCACTTATCAAGTCCTTCTCAAGGACAGGGATAGGCAGATGTGGGTGTTTGATGGTGTTACAGACATCATTGCAGGTTGTAAACTGTTCCAAGTAAAACTGCCTTTTGCAATTGGCTAGTGGTGAATTGGTTGATGATGATGGTGTTGAAGTGGCGCTGCGGTTGTTTTCGGATTGCACCAATGATACCTATTACTATTACTAATTTTGCAGGATTGCACCAATGATACCTATTACTATTACTAATTTTGCAGGATTGCACCAATGATACCTATTACTATTACTAATTTTGCAGGGATGCAGTGGCTCAGTGGCTAAAGATGAAAGTGAGTAAATTTCCTTCTTATTTAAATGTTCCTTTTTAAACATTTCTGATGGGGCAAAAACAGTACAGTACTGCTACTAAGGTAGCTTATTGGCTAAGACGCTGCACTTGTCAATCAGAAAAATTGGCGGTTCAGCAGTTCAAATCCCTAGCGCTGTGTAACAGAGTGAGCTCCCGTTACTTTTCCCAACTTCTGCCAACCTAGCAGTTTGAAAGCACGTAAAAATGCAAGTAGAAAAATAGGAACCACCTTTGGTGGGAAGGTAACAGCATTCTGTGTGCCTTCGGCATTTAGTCATGCCGGCCACATGACCATGGAGATGTCTTCGGACAGTGCTCGCTCTTTGGCTTTCAAATGGAGATGAGCACACCCCCCTAGAGTCGGGAATGACTAGCACATATGTGCGAAGGGAACCTTTATCGTTACTAATTTTGCTTTCTTTTTCTATAATCATTTTATGCTGTGATTTTCTCCAGTTCTTTCTCTTCTATTCTGCTGTCTCTAAATACTGCAATGTCCACTATCTACAATAGATGATTTTGTCATTCTTACCAACAATTGTTAAGTCTGCAGGTGCTTATCTGTTGAATTCTAAAATCCCAGAGCAATGAAAATGAAGAAAATGAAACTTCTTCATTTTCTAAGACTTTTTTCCATGTTGTGGTTCCATCAGTTCTTGCTTGCAGACAAATGGTATTTCTTGCAAATCTTCCAATGAACCACTGTTGCTGTTTTGTCAAGCCACACATTCTGTGCTATCTTCTTGCAACAGCTAGAAATGAATACTATCTCCTCTATCTGCCACATTCTAACCTCTCCAAATTCTCTGAAGTAGAATATTTTTGGCACAAAGTGATCAAATAACCATCATTGGTAAATAAGAATTTGAAATTTTATTGCATTTGTTCAAGTCTAACATAATAATCGCACCATCACATTACTTCTCTATAAAATGCACTTTCCCTTTTCCAAAGTTCTATAGTTTTGAGAGAAAGGACTGTTATTTCAGGTAATCTGCTCATAAATATTTTCAACCATGAGACATGAACTATTAAGTTAATCATTACAAGGATATATAGAAGTGGAAGTGGAAGCCAACTTGATGTAGTTGGTTAAACTGCTGGACTAGCAACAAAAAGATGATGAACTCAAGTTTTTGTTAGGCACAAAAGCTAGTTGGGCAACTTTGACCAACCATTCTTCCATAGCCCCACCCTGTTTGCTGTTATAGAGGAAAGCAGAAAAGAGAGTGTTATGTTTGACACCTAGAGCTTTATAAAATAAAGGGAAGATATGAATTTATTAAATCTAAGTAATGCTGAAGCCACTTTTTCCCAAATGGAAAGCTCAGTTACTTCTGACTACTGTTTAATTCAAATGGATTACAACTAATCATACTTTTCTACCCAAGATATAGAAATGTATTAGTGGTTTGATTTTGCTAATTCAGTAATTTTGTATAACATTTTGCTACCATTTTAATAAAAAAGAGACAGCCATCTTTTATCTTCAGAGACTTATTTAAAAGGTAAATTCCATATATCCAAGACTCCAGAGAGATACAAGTCCTGTGGGAAGTTTGAAGTTATACTTAAAAATCTCTAAATGTGCCTGATAAGTGCTAAACTAATTGTTTAGCTAAAACAAATAACAGGATTTTGAAAAAATATAACCATTTACATCCTAAGATTTTTGATAGAGACTATCTAGATTGAGTTGGAGGCTTTACAGCACCATTCTTGTCCAGAACTGGAGAGAAAGGAAGGGAAGGAGAAAGAAAAAAAGCAAGAAAGCAAGAAAGCAAGAAAGTAAGAAAGCAAGAAAGAACGACTCGCAGCAGGATGTGTCACACCCAAACCTGGTTTAGCGAAGAGGGAAAAATCCTGATATGTCACGTGATGCCACTGTGTTGATGCAAGTTTAACACCCCTGTTCTGGAGGACCCAAAACCCTTCATTGCTTGTGAAATAGCCAGATTCTGTCACCATGAAGAAATAAGCCATAACTAGATAGTTACAAGAATAACCAATTCTGTTTTATTCACTTCAGATTTACTGGATTATCAATACAATACAATAGCAGAGTTGGAAGGGACCTTGGAGGTCTTCTAGTTCAACTCCCTGCCTAGGCAGGAAACCCTATACCGTTCCAGACAAATGGCTATCCAACATATTCTTAAAGACTTCCAGTGGTGGGGCATTCGCAACTTCTGGAGGCAAGCTATTCTGTCAGAAAATTTCTCCTCAGTTCTAAGTTGCTTCTCTCATTTATTAGTTTCCACCCATTGCTTTTTGTGCCTTGGAGAATAGTTTGACTTCCTCTTCTTCTCTATCTTCTTTGAGGTGTCCAGTATTTTCATTTTACAGATTGTAATATTTCAGATTTATACTTGCACTTATACTTTATACTTGCACGATTAATTAACATGCCATTATAGTAGCCTATCATATTTATTACAGAAAATTCTTGTTATGTTAGCATTTTACCTCACCTATTTGATTTTACTATTGTGTTGTATATTTTAAATTTTTACCGATCATTGCTTCAATAAACTGAATAGTACAGATAGCTCTAATTGTATTGAAAATACTGAGATTTGAGTATGTATATAAATAAGGTTTCCTTTTTAATGCAATATGTATTATTGTGGTTTTGAGAATGAAAATGCATCCTAATTTTTCATGTACATGAATGCTTGTTTAGTTCAGTAAGATTATGGTCATAAAATTATCTTATCTCAAGCATTTATTTAGTATGTGTATTTAGACTGCAGCTGATGCCTCTTAGCTAGTAAAATCTTTAAAACTATGTTTTCTAACAGCAGGAGTGGGATTCTACCCATTCAGACCTGTTCTGGTGATCAGCTGGCAGTGAACCAATTCGCTCTGAGGATCAGCTGGGCCTGCCTGCCCCTGCGCTATACTCACCTATTACCTTTTCTGAAGCCTAGCTGATAGGCGCGAGAGAGTGAATTGCCATGTCTTGGCTGTTTTGCATTGGAGCTGCAGTAGAAGGTAAGTTTTCAAAAGCACTGCATACGCATGAAGTGCACGCTCAGCAAACTGGTTGTTACACTGGTTGAATCCCACCCTCTAACAGTGAATCATATCAGCACTATTAAAAAGGAATTAAAAAGGAAGAGAGAGCTAATAAGGAGAATATCTCTAAGCACTCATATTTTTACCATCCAAACTCAAGAACATTTCTTCAGTTCTCTGAATAAAGTATCAAGACCAATTTTTAAAAGTCCTTTATTATATTTTTTAAAAACCACCACCCAGCTCAAAGAAAAATCTTTATATGGAAGATATTTTTCCTGTCATTCTTACATTCCGAAACTGCTGTGTTTCTCACAGGTTTCAATTTATACTTAGTTAAATTGTATTATTTTGAGTGGATTCTTGAATTTATAATATCAAGATTTTTTTAGGCCGGCCTGTTTGAAATTTTATTGGTTCATGGCACCACCAAGTTAGAAAAACTCTCTCGGTGTGGTTATGACCCACTACATGTTCTACAAAAATGATTATCATTAACTACACTAATCTTTCTCTTTTTGAAGATATGTGGCAAATCGTTGGAAACACATCTTATTTCTTTTAAGTAATATCCTTGCTTAGTCTTGAATTACATAAATGAAAACTAACACCAAAACAAGAAAATCATATGATGTTATATTGCTAAGAAACAAAAATAGTTTACAATCAACTGGCCATCCAGAGATGTAGCAACTGAGTCCCTAATCAAAGGACCATATTTTCTTAAGGCAGAGCAGATAACTAACTGAATGTCTGGGTAAAAGCATTAAATGAGAGATTCATCTTGCCTTGGC